>NC_081552.1:62580664-62631588 GCF_963082655.1 Stomoxys calcitrans
AATTCGTGCTTTACTCCCAAAAATCTTTCATTTTAGCCCCATATTGCTATGGTCGTAAATTTGTTCCCTTTGGGTGATGTTTTTGATGAGAGGTGGCCGCCAAACAATTGGTCCCATATTTGAATATCAGATTATTATTCTGCATTCAAATACCTTTTATTTAAGCCCCATATTCCCATGGTCAGTAAATAAGTCCTGTTTGGGGGGTGTTTTGGGAAAGGGGTGGACCCCCAGAAACGTGGTCCCACATTTGGATGTTAGATTCATATTCTACTCACATACACCTTTTATTTGAGTCCCACATTGCCATGGTCGGTAAATATGTCCGATTTGGGGGTGTTTTGGGGCTTGGGGTGATCCCCCTAGCACTTGGTCCGAGAATTGGATATCAGATACGTTTTCTTATCCCAAATACCTTTCATTTGAGACCCATGTTGTCGTGATTGGTCGAAATATATGTTTGGTAGGTTTTAGGGTGGGGCAGCCCCCTATGTACCCCATCCGAAATTTGGATACCAAATGGGGCATACATTATACATTTTTCACCGGATTATGACGAAATGTGGTTTACATATATAGCCGAGGTGGTGGGTATCCACAGTTCGGCCCACCTTTTTACTTGTTAATAGATCATTTAGACACTAATCATATAGTGTTAGTTGTACCTACATGCCAAATTTCAGACCTATAGCTTCATATATAAAGAGAGTACCAAATAGTACCAAGTTTGGTACCTTAATGTTCGAATTATGAAAATACCATTTAGTCGCCCATCATAATTTCTAAATTTGACTTAAATGCCATATATCAGGCCTCCAGCTCCATTGCACAGAAAGAACCATATAGTGCCAATATTGGTATAAAAACTTTCGAATTGTAAAACGATCATAGTCACCCATAATATTTTTCCCAGCATGCCGAATTTCAGACTTCTAACTCCGTCTACAAAAAGAATACCAATTGCGGTACTAAACTTTCATTACCTCCCATTACCATTACTATTTTTATACCCTCCACCATAAGATGGGGGATATACTAATTTCGTCATTCTGTTTGTAACTACTCGAAATATTCGTCTGAGACCCCATAAAGTATATATATTCTTGATCGTCGCGACATTTTATGTCGATCTAGCCATGTCCGTCCGTCTGTCCGTCCGTCCGTCCGTCCGTCTGTCTGTCGAAAGCACGCTAACTTCCGAAGGAGTTAAGCTAGCCGCTTGAAATTTTGCACAAATACTTCTTATTAGTGTAGGTCGGTTGGTATTGTAAATGGGCCATATCGGTCCATGTTTTGATATAGCTGCCATATAAACCGATCTTGGGTCTTGACTTCTTGAGCCTCTAGAGTGCGCAATTCTTATCCGATTGGAATGAAATTTTGCACGACGTGTTTTGTTATGATATCCAACAACTGTGCCAAGTATGGTTCAAATCGGTTCATAACCTGATATAGCTGCCATATAAACCGATCTTGGGTCTTGACTTCTTGAGCCTCTATCGTGCGCAATTCTTATCCGATCAGAATGAAATTTTGCACGACGTGTTTTGTTATTATGTCCAACAGCTGTGCCAAGTATGGTTCAAATCGGTTCATAACCTGATATAGCTGCCATATAAACCGATCTTGGGTCTTGACTTTTTGAGCCTCTAGAGTGCGCAATTCTTATCCGATTGAAATTAAATTTTGCACGACGTGTTTTGTTCTGATATCCAACAACTGTGCCAAGTATGGTTCAAATCGGCCCATAACCTGATATAGCTGCCATATAAACCGATCTTGGGGTCTTGACTTCTTGAGCCTCTAGAGAGCGCAATTCTTATCCGAATAGAATGGAATTTCGCACGACGTGTTTTGTTATGATACCCAACAACTGTGCCAAGTATGGTTTAAATCGGTTCATAACCTGATATAGCTGCCATATAAACCGATCTTGGGTCTTGACTTCTTTAGCCTCTAGAGGTCACAATTCTTATCCTATTTGAATGAATTTTTGCACGAAGTATTTCGTTATGATATTCAACAACTGTGCCAAGTATGGTTGAAATCGGTTCATAACCTGATATAGCTGTCATACAAACAGATCTGGGGATTTGACTTCTTGAGCTTTTAGAGGGCGCAATTCCTATCCGATTTGGCTGAAATTTTGCATGATGTATTTTTTTTTACTTTCAACAACTGTGTCAAATAAGGTTCAAGTCGCTTCATAACCTGATATAGCTTCCATATAAACCGATCTGGGATCTTGACTTCTTGACCCCTAGAGGTCGCAATTATTATCCGATATGCCTGAAATTTTGTACGATGGATCCTCTCATGACCATCAACAAACGTATTTATTATGGTCTGAATCGGTCTATAGCCCGATACAGACCCCATATAAATCGTTCTCTCTATTTTACTTCGTGACCCCCAATGGGCGCAATTCTTATACGAATTGGCTGAAATTTTACACAGGTCTCCAACATATAATTTAATTGTGGTCCGAACCGGACCATATCTTGATATCGCTCTAATAGCAGAGCAAATCTTTTCTTATATCCTTTTTTTGCCGGTAAAAGAACTCGACAAATGCGATCCATGGTGGAGGGTATATAATATTCGGCCCGGCCGAACTTAGCACGCTTTTACTTGTTCCATTTCTTCTTTCACTCTCACCCTTTTGCAGCGGATGTCTTTTAAGTCAAATTCCAAAATTCTATTTATCCGCCCTGTACAATGTTCATCCATTTCTTACCTTTTTGGTAGATTTTTTATGTACAAATTTCCAAAAACTATTATAGTGACCCAATTAAGTTTGCCATAGTGAATCTTAGTTCCAAAATTCAGAGCTCTGGTTCAATTTACAAAGAAAGAACCAAATAGTACCGATTGCGGTTATCAACGTACTATTTCTCCTACTTCCGGAACGATTTTCCAAATGTTGTTTTACCAAACCTTATTTTTTCGTAACGGTCTTTAATTCGAGCTCAGGAACATAACTATAGCCCTTTCCGTTTTAGTACCTAAACGTACGAATATCACCAAATCTAACCTCATCCCGTGCCAACGACCCAAGACAAATATTCGTACAAAATTTCATGATTCTAGCTTTAGCCGTTTGGGCTGGGCGATGATCAGTCAGTCAGTCACGCAGCTCATTTATATATATAGATATCTTACAAAATTGCTAATTGACCAAATAAACGGTGAGGTTTTTAGCTATTGTCATTTTGGCAACTCTGGTTTAAACAGCTCACGTACGTTTCGTGTTTTGTTTCACTATCAAACATCTTCAGTTTTGTCTATAATTTAACCATAAATCATCTTACAAACGAACAACGCTTGCAAATTATTGAATTTTATTATCAAAATGTGTGATCCGTTAAGAAAGTTCATCGCTCGCTTCTTCCGCAATGGGTACGTAAATAAGCAGAATTGTCGACTTTGGAGTGAAGATCAGCCAGAAGCATTGCAAGAGCTAACAATGCATCCAGAAAAAATCACAAATTGGTGCGGTTTATAGGCTGGTGGTATCATTGGACAGTCCCTCTTCAAAGACGATACGAATCGTAACATAATTGTGAATGGTGAACTCTACCGTGAGATTTAACCCATCTTTTTTTGTTCAAAATGCAAGATCTTGACATGTGGTTTCAACAAGACGATGTCGCACAGCACGCTTAGCAATGCACTTATTGAGAGGCGAGTTTTTTTTCACGTTCGGGACTGGTTAATTGGCCTAGATCGTGCGATTTAACCCCTTTAGACAATTTATACCCTACACTACTACTGTGGTACGGGGTATTACAACTTAGTGCATTTGTTTGTAAGAACCAAAAGGATGGGAAACAAACCCATTGATAAGTATACCGATCGACTCAGATTCACTCTCTGATTCAATTTAGCTATGTCCGTCAGTCTCTCTGTCCATCCGTCTGTCTGGCTGACCGTCCGTCTCTCTGTACGTCAGTCTGTCTGTCCGTCCGTCTTTGTGTCCGTCTGTCCTTGTTAATTTGTGTACAAAGTACAGGTCGCAGTTTTCATCCGATAGTCTTCAATTTTGGTACAGGCAAATTTTCACTTCTAGAGCCACTGCAAGCGCATTTATTGACCAATCTTCCCAAAACTTCGTACAATGATTTTCTCGACGACTTCCACAATCTCTCAACGACTTTGAAATCAGATCAGATTTAGATATAGCTCCCATATATATGTTCGTCCGATTTGCAGTAATATTGCAATATGGTTTTTGTTAATTGATTCTCTCGATATTTGGCAGGAAGCATTTTCTCTTGACTCATGACATTACTAGTGAATTTCATGGAAATCGGTTCAGATTTAGATATAGCTCTCATATATATATATACCAGCTGACCCGGGCCCGCCCCGCCGCGCCTTCTTTTACTTTATATGGAACAAAAGTTTCCTTGGAATATTTATTTTCGACAATTAAACATCTTTTAGTGAAATACCATGCTAACTTGACTGACAGTTTAACAATATAAATGCCTTTATCTGAATCCCATATGATCTTAATTGGTCTACGAATTTAAATTTTGATGTAAGGTGTACTCCATTCTTAAAATACTTCATTTCAGCCCGATATTCTCATGATTTCTGAGTTAGTGGTGTTTTCGGGGGAGAGGTCTGGGGGACCTACTTGACCCTTAAAAAATTTCAGCATCGTGCTCTTCTCTCAAATACCATTTATTTAAACCCAATATTGCCATTGGCTTAAGAGGAGTTTACAGGATGAGGCGTCCCCCAAACACATGGCCTAAAATAGGTTATCAAATTCGTTTTCAAATCTTAAATACCTTTCATTTGAGCCACATATTGGCATGGTCGAAAATTTTTTTCCCTTTGGAGGTGTTTTGGGAAAGGGGTGATGCCCTAAATACATGGTCCTACAGTTGGATATCAAATTCGTATTCTACTCCCAAATACCTTTATTTGAGCCCCATATTGCGATGGTCACTAAAAAATTGCTGTTTGTGGGGTATTTTGGGTATCAACTCTTGCGAAAATGGGTATCAATTCTTGCTCTAGCCCCCAATACCTTTCATTAAAGCTCCACATTGACATGGTCGGTTAATATGCCCGATTAAGTTGTGTTTTGGGGATTGGGGTGGTCCCCCAAACACTAAGCCCGGGAAATATATCAGCCACGTGCTCTATTCCCATATATCTATATATCATTTATTTGAACCCCATATTGCCATTGCCCTCAAAATTGGATATTAAATTCGTTTTCTAATCTCATTTAAACTCCTTATTGCAAAAGTCAGCAAATACGTCCGGTTTGGTTGTTGGCCCTAAAAACCATGAATATTTAGCTCCACTCTCTTTAGGACCCAAATTGTCTTGGTGAGCAAATATGTCCTAATTGGGGGGATGTCCGCTAGTCAGTTGGCTCCTAATGTTGATATCAGATACGTGGTCTACTCCCACATACCTTTAATTTGAGCCCCATATTTCCATAGTCGGCAAAAATGACCGGCTTGGGGGTGTTTAGTGGGATTGGCAGCCACTCTGTGAGTTGGCCTTGAAAATATATATCGGATTCATATTTCACTTTAAAAACCCTCTTATTTGACCCTCATATTGCAATAGTCAGCAAATACTTCCTATTTGGGTGATGTTGTGGGGGTGGCGTGGCCCCATAGACACTTTTCTCAAATATTGATATCAGATTCGTGCTTTACTCCCAAAGACCTTTCATTTGAGCCCCATATTGCTATGGTCGTAAATTTGTTCCCTTTGGGTGATGTTTTTGGTGAGAGGTGGACCCCCAAACACTTGGTCCCATATTTGAATATCAGATTCGTACTCTACATTCAAATGGCTTTTATTTAAGCCCCATATTCCCATGGTCAGTAAATAAGTCCAGGTTGGGGGTATTTTGGGGAAAGGGTGGACCCCCAGAAACGTGGTCCCACATTTGGATATCAGACTCGTATTCTACTCCCAAATACCTTTCATTTGAGTCCCATATTGCCATGGTCAGTAAATATGTCCGATTTGGAGGCGTTTTGGGGCTTGGGGTGGTCCTCCCAGCACGTTGTACGACAATTGGACATCAGATACGTTTTCTTATCCTAAATACCTTTCATTTGAGTCCCATGTTGTCGTGATTGGCCTAAATATAAGTTTGGTAGCTTTTAGGGTGGGGCAGCCCCCCTAGGTACCCCATCCGAAATTTGGATACCAAATTTTTATTTTTAGGGTACTATATGAGAACACACAAAATTTCGCTTAAATCGCACCACCCATCTCCGAGATCTGGCGTTTCTGAAAATTAGGGTAAGGGGAGGGTCCGCCTCCCTTCAAATATCAAAAAATATTGTACACTATTTCCACCACGGGATCATTATGCACCATCTGTGAAAACTTCAAGAAAATCGGTTCAGCCGTTTAATACAAACAAACAAACCTACAAACAAACACAAATTGATTTTTATACCCTCCACCATAGGATGGGCGGTATACTAATTTCGTCATTCTGTTTGTAACTACTCGAAATATTCGTCTGAGACCCCATAAAGTATATATATTCTTGATCGTCGCCATGTCGGTCCGTCCAACCGTCTGTCGAAAGCACGCTAACTTCCGAAGGAGTAAAGCTAGCCGCTTGAAATTTTGCACAAATACTTCTTATTAGTGTAGGTCGGTTGGTATTGTAAATGGGCCATAGCGGTCCATGTTTTGATATAGCTGCCATATAAACCGATCTTGGGTCTTGACTTCTTGACTTGTTGAGCCTCTAGAGTGCGCAAATCTTATCCGATTGGAATGAAATTTTGCACGACGTGTTTTGTTATGATATCCAAGAACTGTGGCAAGTATGGCTCAAATCGGTCCATAACCTGATATAGCTGCCATATAAACCGATCTTGGGTCTTGACTTCTTGTGCCTCTAGAGTGCGCAATTCTTATCCGATTGGAATAAAATTTAGCACAATGTGATATGTTATGATATCCAACAACTTTGCCGAGTATGGTACATAACCTGATATATTGTAGCTGTCATATAAATCGATCTTGGGTCTTGACTTCTTGAGCTTCTAAAGGGCGCAATTCTTATCCGATTTGAATGAGTTTTTGCACGTAGTATTTTGTTATGATATTCAAGAACTGTGCCAAGTATGGTTCAAATTGGTTAGCTGTCATATAAATCGATCTTGGGACTTGACTTCTTGAACTTCTAGAGGGCGCAATTCCTATCCGATTTGGCTGAATTTTTGCATGACGTATTTTATTCTTACTTTCAACAAATGTGTCAAATAAGGTTCAATTCGGATCATAACCTGATATAGCTGCTATATAAACCGATCTGGGATCTTGACTTCTTGAGCCTCTAGAGGTCGCAATTATTATCCGATTTGCCTGAAATTTTGTACGACGGATCCTCTCATGGCCATCAATATACGTGTTTATTATGGTCTGAATCGGTCTATAGCCCGAAATAGCTGCCATATAAATTGATCTCTCTATTTTACTTCTTGATCCCCAAAACGGCGCAATTCTTATTCGAATTGGCTGACATTTTACACAGGTCTCCAACATATAATTTAATTGTGGTCCAAACCGGACCATATCATGATATCGCTCTAATAGCAGAGCAAATCTTTTCTCATATCCTTTTTGCCTAAGAAGAGATGCCGGGAAAAGAGTTCGACAAATGCGATCCATGGTGGAGGGTATATAAGATTCGGCCCGGCCGAACTTAGCACGCTTTTACTTGTTATTTCTGGAGTCGCAGCAAGCGCATTTATTGACCCATCTTGCCAACATTTTGCAAAACGCTTTCCTGGACGACTGCCACAGTATTGGAGAAGTTTGCTCCAAATCAGTTCAGAATTAGATATAGCTCCCATATATATGTTCGTCAAATTTTGGGTAATTTGCAATAATGTTGTCATTTGTCAACCGTAGTTATTACACTTTGAACATATTTGCTCCCCGTGGTCCATCAAAATTGGTTCAGAATTGGATATAGCTCCTACATTGTACTTATAGGGACTTTTGCCCTTCCCTACTGGTTTTTGTATGGCTATGTTTAAGCTCATATATTCACAGACAAGCCCGCTTACATTGATGCGGACAACGTTAAAGCATTTATTCGAGAAATATCGGCCGAAATGTTGGAAATAGTATGCCAAAATTGGATTAAGCAGATGGACCATTTGAGGCGCAGTCAGGTCAACATTTGCATAAAATAATCCTCAAACATTAAATTTTATAAACCGTACTATAATTTTTTTTTGAAAAGCTTTTCTATCGCTCTTAAAAAATCACCCCTTGTTTATTTTTTAGCTTAAGAGAATTTTTTTTTTGTTTCTCCATATCATACCGACTTACAAGAGGTCCCTTTTATTACATGACCAATAATATTGTTTATTCGTATCAATCTGAGCAGGAACAGCATTACTGGACTGAACCATGCCAAGTAGCAATTATTTTATGCATCATTATGCATATATTATGCAGGTACGTGACCGATGGCTTATATTATTTTGCAAAAATGTTTGTTATCATTTTCCTTAGGAGAAATTTTAAAATTAGGTAACGAAGATATTTTTGCTGCCATGAGACGAGGCATGAATTTGGTTGTCGATTTGTGGTTTACTCCGATGGATGAGAGGCTAGTCACAATCCGCATAACGGTCAAACAATTCAACATCAGCCTTATTTGCGCCAATGCCCCTCAAATTTCAGCGAACTAGGGTAATAAATGTGTTATTTATGTATTTTTGGCCGCTCTTTCCATACAAGTCCGACCACAGTGCAGCGTGTTAGATGTGCGATCAATCCAAGCGCCGAACAACGATTGGGACCATTACCTTGTTGCAGCAAAGGTTCGCACCCGTTTGATCAAGGCGAGAAAAGTACAATCAGGGACTGCACGGCAGCTGGACTTTGAAAAGCTGCAAAAACAACAGATGGCAATGGCAAACTCCACTCGACTGACCCAACTGCTTAATGAAAGCACTCCTTGTTCCGTTCATACAATGGTGCAGTGGCAGACCATTGCCACTTGGGTACAGGAACCAGAGCATACAGAGCGATCCTGTAATTAGTAGCAACGCGCCAGATTAAGGAAAGGTATCGGGAGAAAAGTAGAGGAGAAACGGCTATTCCGCAGAAAGAAAAAGGAAACGGAAAGGCAGAATTAGGGGTGAATTGAAATATACAGGAGTCCGAATGAAGTCCGGAAACTCTACCAAAGAATCAAACACTAAACCGATGGCTTTGGTGCAAGCACATCTTCCTGCAGAGACAAAGAAAGAAATCTGTTCGTCTGCGCGATCTGGCTAGAAGAACGCATACCCGATAATTGGAACCTCATTTTGCGACGTCCCGTACACAATAAAGCAGACAAAACGGAATTTGCTAACTACAGAGGAATAAGGCTGTGCCTCTAGCAGCAGTGTCTCGAGTGCGATCCAGAAACTCGGCAATTAAGATGGGGTGCGTCCAGAAGGATCTGGGTCTGTGTCGAATGGGCCTGGCTGGGCAGTTAAACATGTTAGATATGCCGTGTGGTGCCTGGTCAGAATCACGACACACATTCAGCACGTTGGCATTAATCCTTGCTCTGTAGGAATTGAGGTGGCTGCACCTGCCGGATCGAAATTGAGCCAGAACTACTCTGGTTTTCCGGCAGAGGTCAATTTCTTCAGGTGCAATGGGAGGCTGTCGTTCTCTAAGGACTACATTCACCAGGTAGCTATTCACCGCTTCTAGCTATTTACCGCTACCAAGTCTTCATAATTGTTGTCTAGACCTGCTGCTATGGGTGACCACAAAATACGTTTTTTTTTGATCCAAATTACTTATGGTGGTCACCCAGGAGTGGCAATAACAAGGCAAGCCACAGGAGGACACTAGAAACTGTGAGCTCTAGAAACTATAAAGTAACCTCGAAAAATTAATATTTTAAGTTAGGAATTCCGTGTTGCTTGCAAACTTCTTAATTGTTTTCTATACCACTCCCCTACGTTGGTTCGGGTCTGGTATTGTGTGTTGTGTGTATTGTGGCGTTAATATTCTTCTTGAACTGCAAGACTGATTATCCGTCCTGGTTGTTATTGCCCATATGACAATTTTAGTGTCCGTAATGATATTGACACTTGACGTCATCGCGTTAGCACCAAATCGCGCATTCCGTGATAGCCCGGAACGCCTGCAGGACCGTATTATAGTCAGGCAGCCTGAAAGAGATCTCAATCCCTGGGTTCTCAATGTGAACCTCCAGGCCTACTCTGTCCTCTAGCTTTGATCTATTCGTGTAACATGATCTTCCAGATGACAATACAAGGGTTCCATAAATCCAAGGCTGTGTAGCAGTGCCCCGCATTCGACATCAAGTATCGTCAGAGGTATCCGATCGGAAACCTCTTCCCTTCTTTCCAGGTTTCCTATCGTCGGGTCGATTATACAGCGATGGTAGGAGCTGCTCCCTTTCTCAACCCATTCTCCCGTCACCATCACACTTTATAAGTATGTCAACGGGTCGGATATCTAGAATAGTCTCCAGTGCCCGAGTGGGTGTGGTTCTCTTCGCTCCGCCTATGCCAAGACAACATGTTCTCTGAACCTGTTGTATGGGCCTTATGTTGCACTTTTTCTAGATAGCAGTCCACCAACTACTGAGGCGTAAGTAAGTATTGGTCTAATCACGCTCCTGTAGAGCCAGTGGACTATCCTCGGATTCAGTCCCCATCTCGAGCCTACGGCCCGTCTACATAGTGTCCACCATCTGTGAGCCTTCTCAGTATTCTCCTGAATGTGACACTTCCAATTAAGTTTCTTATCCAAGATCACTCCTAAGAATTTGACCTTGTCAGATATCGAAATCGCTTTGTTGAGGAAACGCGGTGCGTCAAATTGGCCCACCTTCGTCTTTCTCGTGAGCAGGCGTATTTCAGTCTTCTCTGGGTTAATATTAACAAGTATTAGACACGCTGTAAAAATAGATCCCAGATGAGGCGCCAGATAGTCTGCCTCTTTCTGTAGTAAAGCCAAAAATATACCATCAGGTCCGGGTGACTTAAATGGTTTGAATCTCCTCAAGACTTCCTTGATCATAAATCCTGGTATGATCCTTAATCATAAATTCTATATAATTGATGCTATGGTTCCTGGCCTATCCTTGTCTTCAGAACCTTAATAAAGTCGGTAATGGTTCCATCATTGGGTCCCTGTTCATTAGGCCGTATTAAGATGTTTCAATAATAGGATCTTTGCCATCTTAGGTTTCCAAATCTTAAGTAAATTGGTTTCTTGGTCTCATCGTTGGCTCCTGTTTGTTGGGCTGTATTGTCATTTCTGTCGCCACGCTGCCTTATGTTTTAGTATTAGGATTTTTACCTATCCTAGTCTTCCGAATCTTGAGAATGTCAGTAATGGTACCCTGGGATTTTTGTTCGCTAAGCTGTATTGAATCTACCGTCCCTGCACTGCCTAATGTTCCAATATTACGAACTTTGCCTGTATTAGTCTTCCAAATTTTGAGTAAATGGGCTTCTTGGGAATAGGTTATGGTCTCAAATATTCGTTTGGCTGCATTGAGTCTGCCTGAAGTTTCAATATTAGGATCTTTATCTATCCTAGTCTTCCGATTCTTGAGAAAGTGGTTGATGGTTCCATCGTCGAGTCCCTGTTCGTTTCGCTGTGTTGAGTCTCTCGTCCCTGCACTGCCTGATGTTTTAGTATTAGGATCTTTGCTCATCCTTGTCTTTCCAATTTTAAGAAAGTAGATTATTGTCTGGCCTTTGACCCCCTGTTTGTTAGGAGGTTTCGAGTCATCTGCCAATGCACAACCTGATGTCTCAATATGAGGATCATTGCCTATCCTAGTCTTCCCAATCTAAAAAAAGATGGCGTTGTTCAATGCCCACCACAAGGATAGTTTCTTCCTCCTTCACCTCCCTGTGGATGACCTCCCAAATCTCCACCACCAAATCTTGGTTTCGCTTGTTTAAGACTTTCATAATATGTCCCGTCGCGAATTTTCCGCCCCTATCCTTGATGAAGACCGTCGCCTTTGTGAGCTGGAGGATGTCCGTCTTTCTCACCAGGTCTAGCTTTGCGTCCCTTTAAAGTTTAGAGTTCACCACATGTTCGAAAACCAGTTCGTTTGCTAGATGCTCCACTTGGGACCGATGATCAGGTGGAATCTTACCGGATGCACTGCCGATACCGAAAACTGCATGAATCATCTGATCTCTGTTGTGTTTCCTTGCCACTCTGGCGTAAGAGGGCAGCTCTTTACCTTTCTTAGCGACCACCTTCCCTTTCCGTGATGGCTGTAGCGTCCTTTAGGATGTCAGAGTCCTTCATATAGACTCAGGGGCCGTGCGCGCTTCCTTTGTGCCCAGTTCTCCCACAGTGGGTTAGGGCTTTCTTCCAGGGGGGAGGGTATTCCTACCAGAGTACTTGAAAGCGGAGAGCTCTTTTTCTTCGTCAGAGTCTTAACAGTGTCATGCTCTTCGGGTGATCCGATTCTCTTTCCAGCTTTCGTAGATATACCTAGGAAGTCAGTTCTAACCCTTACAGCATCCTGTGAGCCCTCGCTTACTTTTGCCGTCATACCGCTGTTCTCATATCTCGATTCGGCTGCCATAACTATTGCTGTCTGAATCTGAATCGGCTGGGGACGAACTGCGTATCCTTCTGGTTTATCCGTCTCTTCCTTATATATTTGTCTGACGGTTGGTTGTGTGAGTGAAGCATTACTCTCGACTACAAGTGCCAATGCAACCACGCATATGGAAGGGGTGGACAACATGTTGCAGTCGGTCTTTCGGGTCCATTTTGAGCCTACTCCTGAAAGGCTTTAAAATTTTTCGTGTTCCGAGATACGAACATACGGAAAAGATCGGATTTTACGGCATCTATACCAGGTTATGTAGCGATTTGAACCATGATTAACACAGTTGTTGGAAGTGATACCAAAAACACCACGTGCAAAATTACATTAAACATCTGAAGAAGACAAGATCGGTTTATATAGCAGTTATATCAGGTTATGTACCGATTTGAACCATATTCTGAACAGTTGTTGGAAGTGATACCAAAACACCACCAAAACTACAGCCAAATTGGACAAGAATTGCGCTCTCTAAAAGCTGAAGAAGTCAAAACCCAAGATCGGTTTATGTTGCAGCTTTATAAGATTATGAACCAATTTAAACCATACTAAGCACCGTTTTTGGAAGTGATACCAAAACACCACGTGCAAAATTTCAGTCAAATCAGATGAGAATTGAGCCTAGAGGCTCAAGAAGTCAAGTCCCAAGATCGGTTTATATGGCATAAACTAAAACTATTTGTGAAAAATTTCAAGCGCCTAGCTCTACTCCTTCGAAAGTAAGCGTGCTTTCGACAGACAGACGGACGCATATGGCTAGATCGACTTTAAATGTTATGACGACCAGGAATATATACTTTAAGGGGTCTTAGACGCATATTTCGACGTATTATAAACAGAATGACGAAATAAGTATACCCCCATCCTATGGGTCTTGACTTCTTGAGCCTCTAGAGTGCGCAATTCTTATCCGATTGGAATGAAATTTTGCACGACGTGTTTTGTTATGATATCCAACAACTTTGATAAGTATAGTTCAAATCGGTCAATAACCTGATATAGCTGCCATATCAACCGATCTTGGGTCTTGTCTTCTTGAGCCTCTAGAGCCTCTAGAGTGCGCAATTCTTATCCGATCGGAATGAAATTTTGCACGACTTATTTTGTTATGATATCCAATAAATGTGCCATGTATGGTCAAATCGGTTCATAACCTGATATAGCTGCCATATAAACCGATCTTGGGTCTTGACTTCTTGAGCCTCTAGAGTGCGCAGTTCTTATCCGATTGGAATGAAATTTTGCACGTAGTATTTTGTTATGATATCCAACAACAACACGACGTGTTTTGTTATGATATGCAACAACCTTGCCAAGTATGGTTCAAATCGGTTCATAACCTGATATAGCTGTCATATATACAGATCTGGGGACTTGACTTCTTGAGCTTCTAGAGGGCGCAATTTTTATCCGTTTTGAATGAATTTTGACACGACGTGTTTTGTTATGATATCCAATAACTGTGCCAAGTATGGTTCAAATCGGTTCATAACCTGATATAGCTGTCATATAAACCGATCTTGGGTCTTGACTTCTTGATGCTCTAGAGGTCGAAATTATTATCCAATTTCCTGAAATTTTGTACTACGGATTCTCTCATGACCATCAACATCCGTGTTTATTATGATCTAAATCGATCTATAGCCCGATACAGCTCCCATATAAATCGACCTCCCTATTTTACTTCTTGAGCCCCCAAATGGCGCAATTCTTATTCGAATTGGCTGACATTTTACACAGGTCTCCAACATATAATTTAATTGTGGTCCAAACCGGACCCTTTCTTGATATCGCTCTCATAGCAGAGCAAATCTTATCTTATATCCTTTTTTGCCTAAGAAGAGATGCCGGGAAAAGAACTCGACAAATGCAATCCATGGTGGAGGGTATGAAAGATTCGGCCCGGCCGAACTTAGCACGATTTTACTTGTTTACCATAACTTTTTATAGATTTTGAAGTAAAAAAATTTTCTGATTTCATTCATAAGAGAATTCCTATTATCTAAGATTGAATTTTAATAAAAGTGTTCTGCTATAATATATATTTTTGGAGTTTTTCAAAAAAAGTAATCGTAAACAAGTCGTAGTCCGATTCGGACCATAAATGAATGCTGAATATTGTAGAAGTCATTGTATAATATTTCCGTTCATTCGGATAAGAATTGCGCCTAGAGGCTCAATTGGGAGATAGGATTATAAAGGAGCTGTATCAAGCTATTGATCGATTCAGACCATATTAGCCACGTATGTTGAAGGTCATGAGAAAAGCCGTTGTACAAAATTTCAACCAAATCGGATGAGAATTGCGACCTCTAGAGGTTCAAGAAGTCATGATCCCAGATCGGTTTATATGGCAGCTATATCAGGTTCTATACCGATTTACGCCATACTTAGCACAGTTATTGGAAGTCATAACAAAACACCTCACGCAGAATTTCGGCCAAATCGGATGAGAATTGCGCGCTCTATTGGCTCAAGAAGTCAAGCCCCAAGATCGGTTTATATGACAACTATACCAGAATATAAACCTATTTGAACCATACTTAGCACAGTTATTGAATGTGATACCAAAACACTACGTGCTAAATTTCCGAAATCAGTTAAATCAGACCAGAATTTCGCCCTCTAGAGGCTCAAGAAATCCAGAAGTCAAGACCCAAAATCGGTTTATATGGCAGCTATATAAAAACGTGGACCGATTTGAACCATACTTAACGGTATTGTTGGAAGTGCTACCGAAACACTACGTGCAAAATCTCAGTTAAATCGGACGAGAATTAGGCAATCTAGAGGCTCAAGAAGTCAAGATCCATGATCGGTTTTTATGGCAGCTAAATCAAAACATGAACCGATTTAAACCATACTTTGCGTAGTTGCTGAAATTTTATATGACAGCTATATCAAAACATGGACCGATATGGCCCATTTACAATAGCAACCAACCTACACTAATAACAAGTATTCGTGCAAAATTTCAAGCGGCGAGCTTTACAGACAGACGGCCGGACGTCCGTCCGTCCGGACGGACACCCCAAGCCCCAAAACACCCCTAAATCGGACATATTTACCGACCTTGGCAATATGGGACTCAAATGAAAGGTATTTGCAAGTATAATACAAATCTGATATCCAAATGTGGGACCACGTTTCTGAAGGGTCCACCCCTTCCCCAAAACACCCCCAAATAGGACTTATTTACTGACCATGGGGAATATGGGGCTTAAATAAAAGGTATTTAAATGTAGAATACGAATCTGATGTCCAAATATGGGACCAAATATTTGGGGGGCCGCCTCTCATCCAAATCATTCCCCAAAGGGAACAAATTTACGACCATAGCAATATGGGGCTCAAATGAAAGGTCTTTGGGAGTAAAGCACGAATTTGATATCAATATTCGGGAAGAGTGTCTACGGAGCCACGCCAAACCCACTACACCACCCAATTAGTAAGTATTTTTTAGCTATTGCAATATGAGGCTCAAATAAGAGGGTTTTTAAAGTGGAACACGAATCCGAAAAATATTTTCAAGGCCAACTCACTGAGTGGCCGACCACCCCCAAAGCACTCCCCAGGCCGGTCATGTTTGCCGACTATAGAAATATGTGGCTCAAATTAAAGGTATGTGGGAGTAGACCACGTATCTAATATCAACATTAGGAGCCAACTGTCTAGCGGAAGTCCCACCACCATAACGACCCCCAAATAGGACGTATTTGCTCACCAAGACAATTTGGGCCTTTAAGAGAGGGGAACTAAATATTCATAGTTTTTAGGGCCAATACCCCAAACCCAAACATATTTGACTGACTTCTGACTTTTGCAATAAGGAGTTTAAATGAGATTAGAAAACGAATTAGATTTCCAATTTTGAGGGCAATGGCAATATGGGGTTCAAATAAATGATATATAGATATATGAGAATAGAGCACGTTGATGATATATTTACCAGGCTTAGTGTTTGGGGGACCACCCCAATCCCCAAAACACCCCTAAATCAGGCATATTTACGGACCATGTGAAAGGTTTCGGGGGTAGAACAAAAATTTGTACCCACTTCCGGGATCAATTTTCTGGGGGTCTACCCCTTTCCCAATTGAGAGAAGATCACGATGCTGATATTTTTTCTGGGCCAAGTATCTTGGGGACCACCTCTCCCCCGATAACACCACTAAATCAGACATCATGAGAATATCGGACCGAAATGAAGTATTTTAAGAATGGAGTACACCTTACATCCAAACTTAAATTCGTAGACCAATAAAGATCATATGGGATTCAGATAAAGGCACTTATATAATTAAACTGTTAGTCAAGTTAGCATAGTACTTCACTAAAAGATCTTTAATTGTCGAAAATAAATATTCCAAGGAAACTTTTGTTCCATATAGAGTAAAAGAAGGCGCAGCGGAGCGGGCCCGGGTCAGCTAGTATTGAATAAGAACTGTTATGCTATTGGAGCTATATCAATTTGTAGTCCGATTCGGACCATAAATGAATGTTGAACATTGTAGAAGTCACTGTATAATATTTCAGATCATTAGTATAAGAATTGCGCCTTGTAGGGTCTCAAGAAGCAAAATCGAGAGATAAGTTTATATGGGAGCTGTATTAAGCTATTGATCGATTCCGACAATATAAGACACGTATGTTGGACGTCATGAAAGAAGCCGTTGTACAAAATGCTTTCTGCGAAATCGGATGAGAACTGCGCCCACTAGAGGTTCATGAAGTCAAAATTCCAGATCGGTTTACACGGCAGCTATATCAAATTCTGTACCAATTTACGCCATACTTAGCACAGTTATTGGAAGTCATAACAAAACACCTCATGCAAAATTTCAGCCAAATCGGAAGAGAATTGCGCGCTCTATTGGCTCACGAAGTCAAGATCCTAGATCGGTTTATATGACAGCTATACCAGATTATGAACCGATTTGAATCATACTAAACAACGTTGTTGAAAGCGATACCAAAACACTACGTGCAAAATTTCAGTTAAATCGGACGAGAATTGCGCCCTCTAGAGGCTCAAGAAATCAAGAAGTTAAGACTCAAGTTCAGTTTATATGGCAGCTATATAAAAACATGGACCGATTTGGCCCATTTACAATTCCAACCGTCCTACGCTAATAAAAAGTATTTGTGCAAAATTTCAAGCGGCTAGCTTTAGTCCTTCGAAAGTTAGCGTGCTTTCGACAGACAGACGGACGGACATGGCTAGATCGACTTAAAATTACATGACTATCAAGTATATATATATATACTTTATTGGGTCTTAGACGCATATTTCGAGGTGTTACAAACAGAATGACGAAATTAGTATACCCCCATCCTATGGTGGAGGGTATAAAAAACGAAATGGTTTTATTTGAAATAATTATTTTAAAATGTAAATTAATCTGGGTGATACAAATTCCGGGTCCTTAAAATCATTCATTTCATTTCTGATGTAATTCAAATAATTTATTAACAAATGTTACTAATTATTCTTTGAAAAAGTTTGTCAGACTAACAAGCGAAATATTTCATTTAATTTTTTTTTTTTAATTTAATAAAACGAGTATTAAGAGAAAATTCATACCAGAAGATTTTGATTTCAAGAAACTATCAATAACTTTGCGTTTAGAACAACTGCGATTCGGTCTTTAAGAAAATTGCATTAACTCATTAACGACGAAAAATACCCAAGAATAGAGCTGCCTTCGAAAAATTCTAGCTCGAGTTTGGCAAAGATATCGTAATATTTGTATTAGCGTAAAGTGGACGACAGAAACCAGTTACAACAATTTTTCCGCTCATGTTTTGGGGGAAAATTGGCTTGTCGAAAGTCGGCAATAATTTATTTACCAAAAATCAAACGAAAAAATTTCTCAAAATTGTTGCATTTGATGGTTTCTATATTAAAGAAATACATTTATGGTAATAATCCTACTTCTTTTGACAGCAAGTGATTACTACTTGTTTTGACAGCAATGATTATGCCAAAATCATTAAATATAGCTAAATGGTCATAAAATATTAAGAAAAATATATTTTTTTGTGTAGGGGATTAAGAAATAAAAAGATTTTATTTTTATTATACCCTCCACCATAAGATGGGGGGTATACTAATTTCGTCATTCTGTTTGTAACTACTCGAAATATTCGTCTGAGACCCCATAAAGTATATATATTCTTGATCGTCGTGAAATTTTATGTCGATCTAGCCATGTCCGTCCGTCTGTCCGTCCGTCCGTCCGTCCGTCCGTCCGTCCGTCCGTCCGTCCGTCCGTCCGTCCGTCCGTCCGTCCGTCCGTCCGTCCGTCCGTCCGTCCGTCCGTCCGTCCGTCCGTCCGTCCGTCCGTCTGTCTGTCGAAAGCACGCTAACTTCCGAAAGAGTAAAGCTAGCCGCTTGAAATTTTGCACAAATACTTCTTATTAGTGTAGGTCGGTTGGTATTGTAAATGGGCCATATCGGTCCATGTTTTGATATAGCTGCCATATAAACCGATCTTGGGTCTTGAATTCTTGAGCCTCTAGAGTACGCAATTCTTATCCGATTGGAATGAAATTTTGCACGACGTGTTTTGTTATGATACCCAAAAACCTTGCCAAGTATGGTTCAAATCGGTCCATAACCTGATATAGCTGCCATATAAACCGACCTTGGGTCTTGACTTCTTTAGCCTCTAGAGGTCACAATTCTTATCCGATTTGAATGAATTTTTGCACGACGTGTTTTATTATGATATTCAACAACTGTGCCAAGTATGGTTGAAATCGGTTCATAACCTGATATAGCTGTCATATAAACAGATCTTGGGTCTTGACTTCTTTAGCCTCTAGAGGTCACAATTCTTATCCGATTTGAATGAAATTTTGCACGACGATTTTTGTTATGATATCCAACAACTGTGCCAAGTATGGTTCAAATCGGTTCATAACCTGATATAGCTGCCATATAAACCGATCTTGGGTATTGAATTCGTGAGCCTCTAGAGTGCGCAATTCTTATCCGAATGGAATGGAATTTCGCACGACGTGTTTTGTTATGATACCCAACAACCTTGCCAAGTATGGTTTAAATCGGTCCATAACCTGATATAGCTGCCATATAAACCGATCTTGGGTCTTGACTTCTTTAGCCTCTAGAGGTCACAATTCTTATCCTATTTGAATGAATTTTTGCACGAAGTATTTCGTTATGATATTCAACAACTGTGCCAAGTATGGTTGAAATCGGTTCATAACCTGATATAGCTGTCATATAAACAGATCTGTGGATTTGACTTCTTGAGCTTCTAGAGGGCCCAATTCCTATCCGATTTGGCTGAAATTTTGCATGACGTATTTTATTATATTTTTACTTTCAACAACTGTGTCAAATAAGGTTCAAATCGGTTCACAACCTGATATAGCTGCCATATAAACCGATCTGGGACCTTGACTTCATGACCCCTAGAGGTCGCAATTATTATCCGATATGCCTGAAATTTTGTACGACGGATCCTCTCATGACCATCAACAAACGCGTTTATTATGGTCTGAATCGGTCTATAGCCCGATACAGATCCCATATAAATCGTTCTCTCTATTTTATTTCGTGAGCCCCAATGGGCGCAATTCTTATACGAATTGGCTGACATTTTACCGGACCATATCTTGATATCGTTTTAATAGCAGAGCAACTCTTTTCTTATATCCTTTTTTGCCTAAGAAGAGATGCCGGGAAAAGAACTCGACAAATTCGATCCATGGTGGAGGGTATATAAGATTCGGCCCGGCCGAACTTAGCACGCTTTTACTTGTTTTTAAAATATAAAATATTTAAATAAGTCAAAAGGCGTTAAGTTCGGCCGGGCCGAACTTTGAATACCCACCACCTCGGGAATATACGTAAACCACCTTTCATCAAAATCCGGTGAAAATTGTATACCTTTTGTCCCATAGCATTTATATCAAAATATGTTCCGATTTGGACAAAATACTTATAAGTACAAGTCATTGTTCAATTGTGTATAACAAAATATTGGCCTTTTAAGTAGCTTTATCTAAAAATAAACCGATCTGAGCTACATACGACATGGATTTCGAAAAGCCTAACATAAGTCACTGTGTCAAATTTCAGTGAAATCGGATTAAAAATGAGCCTTTTATGGGGCCAAAACTTTAAATCGAGATATCGGTCTATATGGCAGCTATATCCAAATCTGAACCGATTTGGCCCAAGTTCTAGAAAAATGTCGAAGGGCCTAATTCAACACACTGTCCCAAATTTCGGCGAAATCGGACAACAATTGCGCCTTTTATGGACCCAAAACCTTATATTGAGAGATCGGTCTATATGGCAGCTATATTCAAATCTGGACTGATATGGGTCATATTGCAGAAGGAAGTCGAAGGGCTTAACCTAACTCACTGTCCTGAATTTCGGTGACATCGGACAATAAATGCACCTTTTATGGGCCCAAAACCTTAAATAGAGAGATCGGTCTATATGATAGCTATATCCAAATCTTAATCGATCTGTGCCATATTGCAGGATTATGTCGAGGGGCTTAACCTAACTCACTGTTCCAAATTTCGACCACATTGGACAATAAATGAGCATTTTATGGGCCAAAACCTGAAATCGAGTGATCGGTCTATATGGCCGCTATAGCCAAATCTGAACCGATCTGAACCAAATTAACGAAGGAAGTCTAAGGGCCTAACACAACTCACTGTCCCGAAGTTCATCAAAATCGGATAATAAATGTGGCTTTTATGGGCCTAAGACCCTAAATCGGAGGATCGGTCTATATGGCAGCTATATCCAAATCTGAACCGATCTAGGCAAAATTAACGAAGGAAGTCGAAGGGCCTAACACAACTCACTATCCCAAAATTCAGCAAAATCGGAGAGTAAATGTGGCTTTTATGGGCCTAATACCCTAAATCGGCGGATCGGTCTATATGGGGGCTATATGAAGATATAGTCCGATATTGCTTATCTTCGAACTTAACCTGCATATGGACAAAAAAAGAACCTGTGCAAAATTTCAGCGTGATTTCAACAGACAGACGGACAGACGGACGGACATGTCTAGATCGTCTTAGATTTTTACGCTGATCAAGAATATATATACTTTATAGGGTCGGAAATGGATATTTCGATGTGTTGCAAACGGAATGACAAAATGAATATACCCCATCCTTCGGTGGTGGGTATAAAAACTTGCTAAAATAAACTTGGTCAATATAAGTTCTTTAAATTATGAATATATAAAATACCTTCAAAAATCATATCATCAGTGTTTAGATTTTTTAATTCAACTTTTTATACCCTCTACAATAGGATGGGGTATACTATTTTCGTGATTTGTGTACAATGCGTCTAAGACCCCATAAAGTATATATATTCTTGATCGTCATGGCATTTTAAGTCGATCTAGCCATGTCCATCCGTCTGTCCGTCAGTCTGTCTGCCGAGGGCGCAATTCTCATCCGATTTAGCTAAAATTTTGCACGAGATGTTTTGACAAATGTTGGAGGGTGCTTATCACGCTCTTACTTGTTTTTCACTGACGACTTCACGAATATGGTGATACTTTATGTCAATATGCTTACTGCGGTTGTGGAATTTAGGGTTTATTGCCATGAATAAAACGAGTTTAATCCCGGAGTACTTTTTTGATACTCATTTATTTCTTCAAAATCTCATCCTTATATATAAACTTAAAACTAACTACAAACTAAATATCCTAAGAAAGGCAGGCAAATCTAAAAATAATCACTTTGGGAAAATAAGAT
The DNA here is from genome assembly GCF_963082655.1 of Stomoxys calcitrans. Classification (NCBI taxonomy): domain Eukaryota; kingdom Metazoa; phylum Arthropoda; class Insecta; order Diptera; family Muscidae; genus Stomoxys; species Stomoxys calcitrans. The sequence goes on from NC_081552.1 coordinate 62,603,076, forward strand.
CATAAACAAAGACGATAAACATCCTATGCAGATACTAAATAAATTTGTCCAGCTGCAAGCCATATGCTTGCCATTCAGACCGCTGTGTTTTCTGATAATCCCTAACTATTTCCTTATCTACGCACATTAAAAACTATCTTCCACTTATCCCTGTGCGATGCGTTGGCTAGGTAAAAATATAAACTCTTATCACATTTATGCCTGCCCTTAAAACTATCCTTTAAAATAAACAAAAAATGGAAAGTATCTTATCTATTCGTTCTCAAGGCTAAAACATTTCCATGACACACATCAACTAATATCCCATGTTTAGAAATCTAAACATTCTGCGGGCGGCCAAAAATAATTATGAAATAGCTCTACTTATAAACTGTAAAAATTCAGCAAAATGGACTGTAATTCAAATATATATGTTAAAATCTAAACATTCCGAGGACGAACAACAACTATGTTACTTTCTCTTGTTAAATACTTATAGATTACATAACTTAAAAATAATATTATTAAAATAGAGGTAGAGATTAGTGAAATATGACCACTGATGTGATGCCATGATAGCTCCTTAAGGTGGATCGGATTCGCCTTCATCATTTTAATTTCTTCCTCCAATCCTTGAATCGTTGACGAATGATCGATTTTATTGTAGTTTAGCTCGTCCACCATCGCTATGTCCTTCACCTCTCTCAAGATATATGATGTGGAATTATAGGACATCTCAGTTTTTGCTTCTTGTGACGCAGTTAATACGGTTCGTCCAATCCTAGCAGTACACCCAGGCTGGAGAGTGATGATACCTAGGCCTGGTAATTCAAATACTCCTTTAGTGCGCTCAGCACATAGAATATGGGCCGAAACTTGATCTTTAGTTTTAAACAACCATGACCCTCTTGTCTTCAGCTCAATCCAAAAATTCCTGTTCTGAGTCTTCAAAAACTGGCAGCCATATTTACTTGTTGGCTTAAGCGCTGCTAGCTCACATGAATGATCGTTGGCGTCTTCCCAGGCCCAGTTGCCTCTGCAAAGAAATTCATCTTCACCAGTTAGCTGACATTGGTTCATCGATGACTGCGACAGTAGATGATAAGCATCCATTTCATAGTTGTAGGCCAGGAACTGCTGTCTTAAAGCTGCTACCATTGCGGTTCCGTTTCTCACCATCGGCAGTGGTACGACGCGGAATATTTCTGCTGATGATTTTTCTACCAAGGGAATCTGCACGTCAATCACTAATTTTTCTTCCACCAGCAGACCATGCGCCGTCATCACCTTGTATATTGCCTGCAAAACATCGTCCTTCTCACCAGGCAACCTTAGTCCTTTAGGTAGCTGATCCTTTATTTTCATCACCTCTGCCTGCAACTGGTTTGGCCGTACTAAATTTGGATTTACTTTTCCATGGTTGATGTCAATTAATAAGCCAATTACCCTGGCTTGAATATGTTCCACTTCAGTAAACAAGCTGCTAAGTTGATCGGCTACCGCGAAGAAGTCCATCGCCTTTTTGAAGAGGGAATAGTCAGTGTTCAGCATCTGACTTATGTTTTGCACCTTCTCATTCAGCTCTTTAAACTGTCCATTTATTTCATCCGTGGTCTTTTTCAGCACATTAAGCGTTGCTTCCACCACAGACGTTTGCTTCTCAGCCAAATATTTCAAGTTGTGCTGATTTTCAAGTACATTTTTCATATTTGCTTCCATACTCTCTCTGTCGTCCGCATCCATTACTCCGAAAAGAATGTGGAAAAGAGACCCAACAAACTCTAAAGGAGCCCTTTTATTTCGTTGGCGTTTTTTGTGTGAGAGTAACAAGTGGTTCTCATCTATAGTGTTCAGTCTGTTCGTCATAATATCCATCTGCGTGTCGCACTGCTGCTCGAACGATCTCAGCCGAACACATAATGATTTACACGCTTCTAGACCCTTATCCAGATGATTCACCGTGACAAAATACCCGTGCAGATCGAAATATGTCATAAGGTTCCATGACGATGTTACTCGGTTGATTCTGCCAATTTTATCCATATAAATGATTGTGTCATTTCCCAATTCTTTTATCGCACCGCCGGTAATTGAGGTTGACATCGATTGAACACTTGCCATCATTGCCATGATCATCCATAACATCATTGCTACGTTTATTTTTCTTCTTTGAGGTAATTTGCAAATATATGTCTGCGACACTTCAATGTCGGCTTCCTTTTCACCACCATTAGCGAATATCTCCAGCGGGCATAACTTGTGTATGGGCCGTTTTAACAACCCCTTTTGTTTAGCGACCTTTACTGTAGCGACTCGAACCTTTCCATCTTTGCCTTTATGTACTTCCGCAATACTTCCCAAAGGCCACCTTCCAGGAGCAGTATTTTCATCCTTCACTATCACCATCTGTCCAACCTTGATATTTGGTACTGGAGTTTTCCATTTTACTCTCTGCTGAAGACTACTCAGATAGTCATTGCGCCACTGTTTCCAGAAATCATCCCGCATTCTTTGAATTATTTTCCACCTGTCTAAAGATCCCAGTTTATTCTCCACGCCTCTTTCTGGAATACTTAGCAATGGTCTTCCGACTACAAAATGTCCTGGCGTTAAAATCTCGCATTTATCCTCACTGAGTGGACACAAGGGACGAGAGTTGAGAACAGCTTCTATCTGCGACAAAAACGTTGCCATTTCCTCATACGTTAATTTCGTTTCACCAACAACCCGTCTCAAATGGTGCTTCACAGACTTCACGGCAGCCTCCCACAATCCTCCGAAGTGAGGAGCTCCGGGCGGAATAAAGTGCCACTGTATTCGCTCAGATGCTAATATATGAGCCACGTCTGAATTTTGCTGCACCGCTTTGACGAACTCTTTATCCAGATGTCTTGCCGCTCCCACGAAATTAGTGCCATTGTCCGAATATATATGGCTACTTTTTCCTCTTCTACTGAAGAATCGCCGTAGCGCAGCCAAAAACGCTTCTGTTGTTAGATCGCTGACTGCCTCCAAATGTAATGCTTTGGTTGCCATACAAACAAATACAGCTATGTATCCTTTGTAAGCTCGCTGTCCTCTTCCTTTAGACACCTTCATTTGAATAGGACCTGCATAATCAATTCCTGTGTGATCAAATGGATGAGACACACAAACTCTGCTTTCTGGTAGGTTACCCATTAATTGAGCCGCAGTTTCTCGCCTATAACGCAAACATTTGACGCATGACCGAACTGCTCTCTTGATGGCATTTTTGGCACCAATCACCCAATATCTGCTGCGTAGTTCATTTTCCATGAGTTTCGCACCTCCATGTAGCGTTTCTGTATGGATGCCATCAATTATTCGATCCACCAGACAACCTTTCCCCAATAGAATTGGATGCTTTCTGTTGAAGCTTAAACCAGAATTCTCCAGCCTGCCTCCAACTCTCAACACTCCAGCTGCATCAATGAACGGTGTTAGTCCACATATCTTGCTCCTCGTCGGTACTTCGCTGCCATTCCTTAGACACGAAATCTCTAACGAAAATTGGTTTGCCTGCACGCTCGTAATTATTAATTGCTCTGCCTCGTTTATTTCTTCCGCAGTTAATTCATTTTTTCCTGGTTTACGCTGAGCACGTTCAATAAATCTTCGCACATATGCTATAATTCTTATGAGTTTTTTGTAGCTAGAAATCCTCGTAATTAACTGCATGATGACATCGTCTTCCTGTTTATTTTCCTTTAGAACTCCAACAAAGGGTTGAACCGTCGATATGGGCCAATTGTTTTTCTCCAGCAGCCAATGTGGACCACTCCACCATAACTCATCTCCTTTTAGCAGCTCTGGCTTCATCCCTCTTGATGCAGCATCCGCTGGATTCTCCTTGGATCGCACATGACCCCATACGGCACCAGGAACAGACTTCTTAATTTCCTCTACTCTAACCCGAACAAATTTGTCTTTAATATTTTCAGCCTTTGCGATCCATGCTAGAGCAATAGTTGAATCGCTCCATAAATATTTCTGTTGTTTTTGGACTATTAACTTTTCCACATTAAGCATCAATTTAGCCAACAGATGCGCTGCACACAATTCAAGTTTTGGCAGTGTTTTCCTATTTTTCACTGGGTTTACCTTAGATTTTGCTGCTACCAACGTAACTTTGTTTGCGGCCCGGATGTATATGACAGCTGCGTACGCCTTTTCCGAAGCATCAGCAAAACCATGCAGTTCTATTTCCATTAGTGATGAGGTAGACAACCAACGCGGTATTCGGATTTCTGCTAAGTCGGGCAATTTCCTCATGATGACATCCCATTCCTTTATCATCTCAGAGCTTAACTGGTCGTCCCATGCCATATCCATTACCCATAGTCGCTGAATGAATAGCTTGGCTAGAATGGTTACAGGAGCCAGCCAACCCAAAGGATCATATATCTTGGCCAGTGTGGAAAGCGCCTTCCGCTTAGTCAACTTGTTATCTTCAATGATCTGAAAATAGAAAGCAAAATTATCTGTATGGGGATCCCATTGAACACCCAACGTTTTCATTGTTTCGCCTTCCTCAATCCTAATGACTTGATTTTCGCCAACATTTGGTATTGCCTCCAATATGTCATTTTCATTAGACATCCATTTACGCAGCTTGAAACCAAACTTATCCAATTGTTGGCTGATGTCATGATGAATTCCAATGCATTCCTGTACTGAATCAGCACCTGTCATCAAATCATCCATGTAAAAATCATTTTCTATGATGGCTTGAATCTTTGGATTCCGTTCGCTGCACTCTTTTCCAATTTATTTAGAGCTCGTTTTGCCAGAAATGGAGCACATGCTGTTCCGTAGGTAACAGTCGTTAGCGCAAACTCCTCAATTGGCATATGTTTATTCTCGCGCCACAATATGCATTGGTATGACTGATCTTTATCTGCTACTAACACTTGTCGATACATTTTCTCCACATCCGCTACCAAGACAAATCTCCATAATCGCCATTTCAATAGAATTTGAAATATATCTTGTTGTAGTTTTGGACCAATTTCAAGTACGTCGTTTAAGCTTTTACCATTCGATGTCTTGGCTGAAGCATCAAATACCACCCGAACTTTTGTTGTAAGATGGCTTTCTCTTATCACCGCTTGATGTGGTAAATAGTACTTTCCACTATTTCTTCTTGAGACCTTTTTCATATGCCCCATCTCCAAATACTCCTTCATAAAAGCACAATATTGTTTCTGTAACTTTTCATCCTTTTCCAATCTTTTTTCAAGATTTAAAAAACGTGCTAACGCCATTTTCCTTGATGCGCCCAACTCGATATCCTCCTTAAACGGCAATCTCACCACCAATCTCTTATCCTCATTTATTGTTGTTGTTGTTGTAAAGAGCTGTTCGCATCGATCTTCCTTGACGTCGTCATCTTCACATACTTCCTCCATCTCCCAAAATCTTTCCAGCTCTTTCGTAACCGCCATCACGGCATTTCCAGATTCATGTCCGCAAACGCAACCACAGATTATGAGACCAAGTGACGTCTCTTGTCCAGACAAAGAGCCAATTTTGACTACCCCTTCTTGAATGATTTCATGATATAAATCTGCACCAATTAATAAGTCAATTCTATCGGACTTATAGAACAGCGGATCAGCCAAACAGTAATTTCGCCAGCTCTCCACACTGACGTTCAAATTTCTATCAGGTTGCGCTGAAGATAATGTTGACAACACCATAGCATTTATAACATGAACCGCATCGCTCTCAAACCGTGGTTTGATTTCAATTTGCATGATGGCTTTTGATCTGCCGACTGTCGTGTTACCCAGACCCACTAAATCTGTAACTAACTTCTTTCTGGGTAACCTCAGTATTTGGGCTGCCTCTTCCGATATTGAAGTGCGTTGAGAACCTTGATCGATTAAGGCTCTCATTAAAATTTGCTCACCACTTGCAGCCTTTACTCGTATTTGTGCTGTTGCCAACAGAGTGACAGCATTGCCTTCCATAGTTAATTGAGCTTTGGAGTTTGATCTCTGAGTTTCCTGCGTTTTGTTTCCTTCGACGTGAAGCATAGTAATATGTTTTCCGCCGCACTTGTCGCACTTGGTGTTAAATTTGAAGCATTTCTTTTCCGACGGGTGACTCAAACAAATTTTGCACATTTTCATTTTTTGTGCCCACGCACCTTTTTCAGCTGGTTGCAGTTTCAAAAATTTGTAGCACTCTTTTAACCCATGTCCTGATGCTTGACAAAATGCGCACGATCGTTGAGTTGTTTGGTATGACTGTGTTGTTTTTGCTCTTTGATGCGTGTTTCCTTTTTTGCTGTATACCGCTTCCAAAGCCAAGTATTGCTGCTCCAGAAAAGACAGGACATCCTCTAGCCTTTGGACTTCTTTTGATTTCTGGACCCATTGCTCATATTTCAGCAATCCTTCCTTATCTAGCTTTCTAATAAGGATCCGAGCAATGAATGGATCTGCCTCGTCTACCTTCATTCCCATAGCTTTCAATGCATGTAATGATTCCGTAGCCGTATCCAATAGCTGCTTTATACTGTTGCTATACTGAATATTTATTATGCCGTGGTCGATGATCTTGTCAAACAATGTGCAGAATAACAGCCGCCGGTTATCGTATCTCTGCTCCAGTATCTTCCATGCCGCACTGTAGTTCTCCCCTGTCACTTGAAGATGTTGTATTAAGCGAGCAGCATCACCTTTCACCACACTTTTAAGTCGATAAAATTTTTCGACTTCCGATAGCCTTCTGTCCTCCTCTACTAACTTTGTAAATATTTCTTTGAAGGAATTCCAATCGTTGATATACCCACTGAATATGGGCACTTTTAACTCTTCCAATCTAATTAAACTTGTTGATCCTGTATTTTGCATTGTTTCCACACGTTCTTCAATTTCCACACAGACATCCACGTATCTTTCCCTGATACAGTCCCAAGCTTCAATCATGTCTAAATCATCTTCGTCATCATCATCAATAATTATTTCCACTATTGATTCCAGTTGTCCATACTCTGATTGCAACGCCAGCCATTGCATATTTAAATAACTTTTATTCGCAGTTGGCAATCTGCTTTCTATTACTTCCAGCTTTCTTGTAATAGTTCTATACTTCAATTCAAATTTTCTTCTTAGCTTCGACACAGGCTTTTCTTGCTCTCTGCTAATTGCCTGATCTCTCGGCTGGGTGTTACTCTCATTTGCCGTTTGTTCGCTAGGTGCCAATGCAGCTGCACCTTGCGTTACCATTAATTTTTTCTCCGCACTGCCTTGCGTTATCTCTGCGTCCTGATTAGCTGCCACTTTGGCTGAGGCTCCTTTTTCTTGCTGCTCAAACCCTTGCACAATTTTATCCATTTTGCTAATTGCTTCTTCTACTCGTCTTTGCAGCTCCTGGACCTCTTCTTCATGCCCACTGGACGACTTTCCGATATCCTTGTTTAACTTGTTGTAGCCTACAATGATTTCCTGCAGCCACTTTCTATTTTTCTTGACAACTGGCAGTAACATTTCCTCCACATCGAGGTCAACTGCTTTTACTGCCAACAAATGTTCAAGGTTTTTCAATTTCTCCAACAGAGAATCCGATTGACTCCTTGTGAACATTTTTCTTTCAATTTTAAATCACTTACACTGATTCGATACGTGTATTAAATCTTTGTTTATTCTTTACTACTTTGCAAGAATCACCAACTTTTACTTTAAACACACTTAACCGTACCGAAGGTTCGAAGGACCAAATGAATAAAACGAGTTTAATCCCGGAGTACTTTTTTGATACTCATTTATTTCTTCAAAATCTCATCCTTATATATAAACTTAAAACTAACTACAAACTAAATATCCTAAGAAAGGCAGGCAAATCTAAAAATAATCACTTTGGGAAAATAAGATCATAAACAAAGACGATAAACATCCTATGCAGATACTAAATAAATTTGTCCAGCTGCAAGCCATATGCTTGCCATTCAGACCGCTGTGTTTTCTGATAATCCCTAACTATTTCCTTATCTACGCACATTAAAAACTATCTTCCACTTATCCCTGTGCGATGCGTTGGCTAGGTAAAAATATAAACTCTTATCACATTTATGCCTGCCCTTAAAACTATCCTTTAAAATAAACAAAAAATGGAAAGTATCTTATCTATTCGTTCTCAAGGCTAAAACATTTCCATGACACACATCAACTAATATCCCATGTTTAGAAATCTAAACAGCCAACTTCATAGTTCCTTGATTGTCTACGTTGAGAATCACTGGTGTTTCTTCAACGTCTTCAAGCTCTTATAGCAATCTTTTTAAGTACATAGCTTCTCGGGCCGCATTTGAAACTGACATGTACTCCGTCTCTGTGCTACTTATTGGCACAACACTTTTCTGATGCAAATGCACTTTGTTCTGCACAGCTATGCTCACAAACAACCTTATATTTCAATGCCTTATGACTGGAGAAAAGGTTTCCTTATAATTCACCTCGCATTGTTGACTGTGCCTTTGGCTACCAATCCAGCCTTATACCTTTCTATACCTCCTTCTTCCTTCGTCTTAATGGCATACACCCATTTCCACCCAATAGCCTTTTTTGCAGCCGGTAGATAAACTAATCACCATGTTTTATTTTTCATCAAAGCGTCATATTCGATTTGCATAGCTTTCTTCTATTCACTTGATTTTTCCCAATTGATGGCTTCTTGAGGTGTTTATGTTACAAAATCTATTTCAGCCGATAAAGCATTCACCAGGCTGAATTGCTTTCTAGGTCTTCCTCTATTACCATTTTGTAGTAAATTTGGTATTCCAGGACCTCTTTTAACCTCTTCTTGATTCTTAAATTCTTGTATGCCATTATTATTTACAGTTCCTTGCTGAATGGTAACTTCGTCCTCTTCTACGCCATCACTACTCTCATGAGCAGTATCACTTTCGACAGTGTCATCTTCCTGACCTTCATTTTCTTTTGAATTGCAACGAACTTCTTCAAAATTCGAAAGTTGCCTAAAACCACAAAAAATACATCACTTTGGTCGGATTTTGTGACATTCTGGACATTATTTGAACTTTGCATGAGGTTTTCATCAAAATTGACGTCACATTTCTCAATTACAATATGCCTTTGCAACTTGGGAGTAACAAATCATAATATATTCTTTTCCCTTCGATTCAAACTTCGCCTTATGAGCTTTATTAAAAGCTACCGCACAAGAACCAAACACCTTACTAACCTTTGGCTTTCGTCCATGCCATACTTCGTAAGGGGTTTTATCACACAATATCTTTGTAGGAGTTCGATTCCACAATTATACTGCAGTTAACACAGATTCCACCCACATATTTTGCGCTAGATTAGCATGTATTAACATAGATCGGGTCAACTCTACTAAAGTACAATTTGCCCTTTCAGCAACACCATTTTGTTGAGGTGTATAGGCCACCGTCAACTGTTACACTATACCATGTTCTTGTAGAAACGAATCGAATTTTGACGCTCAACTTCTTGCTTGAATATCTTAAATTTTTCAAAAACTTCGCTCTTTGCTTTCATAAAGTAGACGAATATATGACGAGACTTGTTATCAGTAACAAGTAAGAGCGTGCTAAGTTCGGCCGGACCGAATCTTATATACCCTCCACCATTAATCGCATTTGTCAAGTTCTATGCGCATTATCTCTTTTTAGACAAACATAAAATATTGAATAAGAACTGTTATGGTATTGGAGCTATATCAAGTTATAGTCCGATTAGGACCATAAATGAATGTTGAACATTGTAGAAGTCATTGTGTAATATTTAAGCTCATTCAGGTAAGAATTGCGCCTTGTAGGGGCTCAAGAAGCAAAATCGGGAGATAGGTTTATATGGGAGCTGTATCAAGCTTTTGATCGATTCATTCGAATTTTGGACACCCACCTTCTTGGATATATATGTAAACCATATTTCGTCATAGTCCGGTGAAAAATTCAAAATTTATTCCCCCTTAGAAGCTATATCGAAATATAGTCTGAATTGGACAATATTCGGCATCGAGATTGAGTGGTCTAATAAGTACAAGTCATTGTTTAATTTTGTAGAACAAAATATTGATCTTTTTGGTAGCTACATCAAAATATAGACGGATCTGTACCATATACGACACGGATGTCAAAAAGCCTAAAATAAGCCACTGTGTCAAATTTCATCGAAATTGCGGATTTTTCATATAGTCGCCGTTGACAAATTTTTTCACAGCTTGTGACTCTGTAATTGCATTCTTTCTTCTGTCAGTTATCAGCTGTTACTTTTAGCTTGCTTTAGAAAAAAGGTGTACAAAAGTATATTTGATTAAAGTTCATTCTAAGTTTTATTAAAAATGCATTTACTTTCTTTTAAAAAATCCGCAATTACTTTTTGGGCAACACAATAAATGCTCCTTTCATGGGCCCAAGACTTTAAGTCGAGAGATGGCTGCTATATCCAATTCAAAACTGATCTGGGTCAAATTGAAAAAGGATGTCAAGGAGTTTAACTTAGCTCACTGTCCCAAATTTCGGCAAAATCGAACAATAAATGCGCACTTTATGGGCGCCAGACCTTACATCAAGAGATCGGTCTATATGGCAGCTGTATCCCAATCTGAACCGATCACAGCCAAATTTTGGAAAGATTTCGAAGGGCCTTACACAACTCACTGTCTCAAATTTCAGCAAAATCGAAAAATAAATGTGGATTTTATGGGCCTAAGATCCTAAATCGGCGGATCGGTCTATATAGGGGCTATATCAAGTCCGATATAACCCCTCTTCGAACTTAACCTGCCTATGGAAAAAAAGGATCTTTGCAAAGTTTCAGCTCAATATCTATATTTTTGAAGATTGTAGCGTGGTTCCAACAGACAGTCGGAAATAGGGATGGACATGGCTAGATTGTTTTAGATTTTACGACGATCAAGAATATATACACTTTATAGGGTCGGAAGTGGATATTTCGATGTATTGCAAATGGAATGACAAAATAAATATACACTTATCCTTCGGTGGTGGGTATAAAAATGTTACTGAAATGAAATGAAGACTATAGTAGAAGTCATTTGGTAATATTTCAGTCCATTCGGGTAAGAAATGCTCCTTGTAGGTGCTCAAGAAACATAATCGGAAGACCGGTTTATATGGGTGCTGTATCAGGCTATATATCGATTCAGACCATATTGGAAACGTATGTTGAGAGTTATTGAAGAAAGCTTTGTAAAAATTTCAGTCAAATCGGATAAGAATTGGGCCATCTAGAGGCTTAATAAGTCAAGATCCCAGATCGGTTTATATGGCATCTATATCAGGTTATGTACCGATTTGAACCATACTTGGCACAGTTGTTGAAAATCATAACAAACATTTCGTGACTTATTGGAAAAATTAAGCCCTCTAGTGCCTCAAGAAGAAAGATCCCAGATCGATTCTTCAGGTTATATACACATTTAAACCAAAACACTTGGTGCAAAACTTCTAGTGACTGAAGAAGTTAAAATGCAAATCGGTAGCTAAATATATCAGGTTATGGACCGGCTTAAACCATACTTATTACAGTTTGTTGGAAATTATAACAAGACACTTCATGCTAAATTTCAGCCAAATCGGATAGGAAATACGCCCTCTAGTTATTCAAGAAATCAAGTTACAAGATAGTTTTATAAGCCAGCTATATTAAAACATGGACCATTTAACATTCCAACTGACCTACACTGCTAAGAAGTATTTGTGCAAAATGACAAGCGCCTAGCTTTACTTCTTCGAAAGTTTGCGTGCTTTCAATAGACGGACGGACGGAAAGACATGTCTGGACCGACTTAAAATGTCATGACGATCAAGAATATATTTACTTTATGGGGTCTTAGACTAATTTTTCATGGTGTTACAAACGGAATAACGAAATTAGCATACCCCCATCCTATAATGGAGGGTATAAAAAAAAAGCGCAAAGAGATATTTCTGAGCATCGTTAAATTCTAAGACGATTTAACGACTTCCGTGTGTCTGTCCGTCAATTGTAATCACACAGAAAAAAGTATCACTTAGAAAAAACCAACTACCAAATTTTTACGTGAAATTTTAAGTTCTCAACGAATTTTCAGATTGAATCGAAGACATCCTATGACTTTAAACGAATTCTTTAGTTGAGGTAGTTGTAAAAATACTACCATGTTAAGCACAAAACGTGACTTGCAAAACAAGGTTGGAGTCACCCGGTCGGTCAAAAAAAAATTTTATTTTATTTTTAAGTTCGAAGATGGGCTATATCGGACTATATCTTGATATAGGCCCAATATAGACCGATCCGACGATTTAGGGTCTTAAATAAGAGCCACATTTATTATCCGATTTCGCTGAAATTTGGGACATATCCTTCTCCCAGATCGGTCCGGATTTGAATATAACTGCTATATAGACCGATCTCTTGATTTAAAGTTTTGGGCCCATAAAAGGCGCATTTATTGTGAGATGTCGCCAAAATTTGGGACAGTGAGTTAAGTTAAGCCCCTTGATATACTTCTGCATTATGGCATAGATCGGTTCAAATTTGGATATAGCTGCCATATAGACTGATATCTCAATTTAAAGTCTTAGCCCCATAAAAGGCGCATTTATAATCCGATACCACTGAAGTTTAACACAGTGACTTATGTTAGGCTTTTCGACATCCATGTCGTGTATGGTTCAGTTCAAGTTTATTTTTAGATATAGCTACTAAAAAGACCAATATTTAGTTATACACAATTGAAAAATGACTTTTACTTATTAGTATTTGGTCCAAATCGGAACAAATTTCGATATAGCTGCTATGGGGCATAAGGTATGCATTTTTCACTGCGAGATGGTGGGTATCCAAAGTTCGGCTCGGCCAAACTTATCGCCTGGTTACCTGTTATTATACCCTATACCATAGGATGGGGGGTATACTAATTTCGTCATTATGTTTGTAACTACTCGAAATATTCGTCTGAGACCCCATAAAGTATATATATTCTTGATCGTCGCGATATTTTATGTCGATCTAGGCATGTCCGTCCGTCTGTCCGTCCGTCCGTCTGTCTGTCGAAAGCACGCTAACTTCCGAAGGAGTAAAGCTAGCCGCTAGAAATTTTGCACAAATACTTTTTATTAGTGTAGGTCGGTTGGTATTGTAAATGGGTCATATCGGTCCATGTTTTGATATAGCTGCCATATAAACCGATCTTGGGTCTTAACTTCTTGAACCTCTAGAGGGCGCAATTCTTATCCGATTTGACTGAAATTTTGCACATAGTGTTTTAGTGTCACTTCTAACTACTGTGCTAAGTATGGTTTAAATCGGTCAATAACCTAGTATAGCTGTCATAAACCGACCTTGGGTCTTGACTTCTTGAGACTCTAGAGTGCGCAATTCTTACACGGTTAGAATGCACCACGTGTTCTGTTATGATATCCAACAACTGTGCCAAGTATGATTCAAATCGGTTCGTAACCTGATATAGCTGTCATATAAATGGGAGCAATTCCTATCCAATTTGTCTGAAATTTTGTACAACGGCTTCTCTCATGACCTTCAACATACGGGTCTAATATAGTCTGAATCGATCAATAGCTTGATATAGCTCCCATATAAACCTATCTCCCGATTTTGCTTCTTGTATTGGGGTATATTCATTTTGTCATTCCGTTTGCAACACATCGAAAAATCCATTTCCGTCCCTATAAAGTATATATATATTCTTGATCAGCGTGAAAATCTAAGACAATCTTGACATGTCCGTCCGTCTGTCCGTCTGTCTGTTGATATCACGCTACAGTATTCAAAAATAGAGATATTGAGCTGAAACTTTGCACAGATTCATTTTTTGTTCATAAGCAGGTTAAGTTCGAAGAGGTGCTATATCGGACATAGCCCCCATATAGACCGATCCGCCGATTTAGGGTCTTATTCCCATAAAAGCCACATTTTTTATCCGATTTTGCTGAAATTTGGGACCGTGAGTTGTGTTAGGCCCTTTAACATCCTCCGTCAATTTGGCTCCGATCGGTCCAGATTTGGATATAGCTACCATATAGACCGATCTGCTGATTTAGGGTCTTGGGCCCATAAAAGCCACATTTATTATCCGATTTAGCTGAAATTTTAGACAGTGAGTTGTGTTAGGCCTTCCGGCATTCTTTGTTAGTTTGACCAAGATCATTCTAGATTTGGATATAGCTGCCACATAGACCGATCATCCGATTTAGGGTCTTGGGCCCATAAAAGCCACATTTATTATCTGATTTTGCTGAAATTTGGGACAGTAAGTTATGTTAGGCCCTTCGATATCCTTCGTCAATTTGGCTCCGATCGGTCCAGAGACCGATCCTCCGATTTTGGGTCTTAGACCCATAAAAGCCACATTTATTATCCGATTTTGACGAAATTTGGGACAGTGAGTTATGTTAGGCCCTTCGACATCTATCTTCGATTTGGCCCAGATCGGATCAGATTTGGATATAGCTGCCATGTAGACCGATTTCTTGATTTAAAGTTTTGGACCCATAAAAGGCGCATTTATTGTCCGATGTCGCCGAAATTTGGGACAGTGAGTTATGTTAAGCCCATTGAGATGCATTTGCAATATGGCACAGATCGGTCCAGATTTGGATATAGCTGCCATATAGACCGATTTCTCGGTTATAGGTTTGGGGCCATAAAAGGCGCATTTATTGTCCGATGTCGCTGAAATTTGAGACAGTGAGTCATGTTAAGCCCCTCGACATACTTCTGCAATTTGGCCCAGATCGGTTCAGATTTGGATATAGCTGCCATATGGGCCGATATCTTAATTTAAAGTCTTGGCCCCATAAAAGGCGATTTCACTAAAATTTTACATAGTGACTTATGTTAGCCTTTTCGACATCCGTGTCGTATATGGTTCATATCGGTTTATTTTTAGACAAAGCTACTGTACTTATTAGTATTTGGTCCAAATCGGAACATATTTCGATATAACTGTTATGGGACAAAAGATATGCAATTTTCACCGGCTTGTGATGAAAGGTGGTTTACATATATACCCGAGGTGGTGTGTATCCAAAGTTCGGCCCGGCCGAACTTAATGCCTTTTTACTTGTTATACCCACCACCGAAGGATGGGGGTATATTCATTTTGTCATTCCGTTTGCAACACATCGAAATATCCATTTCCGACCCTAAAAAGTATATATATTCTTGATCAGCGTAAAAATCTAAGACGATCTAGACATGTCCGTCCGTCTCTCCGTCTGTCCGTCTCTCCGTCTGTCTGTTGAAATCTCGCTACAGTCTTTAAAAAAAGAGATATTGAGCTGAAATTTTGCACAGATTCTTTTTTTGTCCATAAGCAGGTTAAGTTCGAAGATGGGCTATATCGGACTATATATTGATATAGCCCCCATATAGACCGATCCGCCGATTTAGGGTCTTAGGCCCATAAAAGCCACATTTTTTATCCGATTTTGCTGAAATCTGGGGCAATGAGTTATGTTAGGTCCTTTGACATCCTTCGTCATTTTGGCTCAGATCGGTCTAGATTTGGATATAGCTGCCATATAGACCGATCCTCCGATTTAAGGCCCAAAAAAGTCACATTTTTTATCCGATATCGCTGAAATTCGTGAGTTGCGTAAGGCCCATCAACATTTATCGTTAATTTGACTTAAATCGGTCTAGATTTGGATATAGCTGCCATATAGACCGATCCTCCGATTTATGGTGCTAGGCCCATAAATGGAACATTTATTGTCCGATTTTGCAGAAATTTGGGACAGTGAGTTTTGTTAGGCACTTCGCTTTCTTTCTTAAATTTGGTCCAGATCGGTTCAGATTTAGCTGTCATATAGACCGATTTCTTGATTTATGGTTTTGGGCCCATAAAATGCTCATTGATCGTCCGATGTCGCTGAAATTTGGGACAATGAGTTAAGTTAAGCCCCTTGACATACTTCTGCAATATCGCACAGATCGGTCTAGATTTAGATATAGCTGCCATGTAGACCGATATCTAGGTTTTAGGTTTTGGGGCCATAAAATACGCATTTATTGTCCGATGTCGCTGAAATTTGTGACAGTGAGTTTGGTTAGGCTCTTCGACGTCCTTCCCTAATTTTGCCCAGATCGGTCCAGATTTGAATATAGCTGCCATATAGACCGATCTCTCGACTTAATGTTTTGGGCCCATAAAAGCGACATTAATAGTCCGATTTTGCTGAAATTTGGGACAGTGCTTTGTGTTAGGCTCTTCGACATTTTTATGCAACTTGACCCAAATCGGTCCCGATTTGGATATAGCTGCCATGTAGACCGATATCTCGATTTAATGTCTTGGCCCCATAAAGGGCGCATTTATAATCCGATTTCACTGAAATTTGGCACAGTGAGTTATGTTAGGCTTTTCGACATCCGTGTCGTATATAGTTCAGATCAGTTTATTTTTAGATATAGCTAATGTACTCATTAGTATTTGGTCCAATTCGGAACATATTTGGATATAACTCATATGGGACATAAGGTATATACATATATTTTCACCGAATTTTTATGAAAGGTGGTTTACATATATACCCGAGGTGGTGGGTATCCACCACCTTTGAAACAGTGACTTGCCTTAGGCCTCCCAATATCCGACCCAAATTTGGTTTAGATCGGACTATTTTTAGATATAGCTGCTATACAGACTGTTCTCCCGATAAAGGATCTGATGCCCATAAAAGCTTTATTCTTAAGCAGATTTCTCTGAAATTTGAAACAGTGATTAATTTTAGGCCTTCCACAATCGGAACCAAATATGGTTCGGATTATTTTTGCTGGTAAGGATCTGCTGTTAACTATCTGCTGGTAAGGAGTTTGAAGCCCATAAAAACTTTTTTATTACCCGATTTCGCTGAAATTTAAATCAGTGAGTTGATTTAAATCACCCGCCATCTGACCCAAATATGGATAAGATAGGACTGTATTTAGATATAGCTGTCATAGATACCGACACGCCGATTAAAGGTTTGAAGCTCAAAAAAGCTGCATTTATTACTCGATTTCAGTGAAATTTGGATTTGGAGTTGTTTTAAGCCTCCCGACATCCGACACAAATATGAGTCAAATCATACTATAGAGATAAAGCTGTTATACAGATCGATCTTCTAATTTAGGGTCTTAATCCCTAGAAAGCAGATTTATTGTCTGAAAATATAACATATATATGAGTTCTCGGGACCTGAATAAAATATGATCAAAACCAGCCCCTATTAACATATAATTACGGATACAGTGGTATAGTTATAATAAAACAAATAAGATTATTAATTAATTCGGCAGAGCCGAATCTTATATACCCTCCACCATGGATCGCATCTGCCGAGTTCTTTGCGCAGTATCTCTTTTTAGGCAAACAAAGAATAATGAATATGGAGGGAGGAGGTGGAGCTACTTTAAGTAATAGTCCGATTCGGGGCACAAGAAGCAAAATCGGGAGATCGGTTTATATGAGAGCTGTTTCAAGCCATAGATCGATTCAGACCATATTGCACACGTATTTTGAAGGCCATGGAAGAAGTCGTTGTACAAAATCTGTGCCAAATCGGATGAGAATTGCACTCTCTAGAGGCTCAAGAACTCAAGATCCCAAATCGGTTTATATGGCAGCTATATCAAAACATGGACCGATTTGGCCTATTTACAATCCCAACCGACCTACACCAATAAGAGGTATTTGTGCAAAATTTCAAGCAGCTAGCTCTACTCCTTCAAAAGTTAGCGTGCTTTCGACAGACAGACGGACGGATGGACGAATGGACGAACAGACGGACGGACATGGCTAGTTCGACTTAAACGAACGACGATTAAGAATATATATATACTTTATGGGGTCTTAGACGCATATTTCGAGGTGTTACAAATAGAGTGACGAAATTAGTATACCACATTCTATGGTGGAGGGTAAAATAAGTTAATTATTATTTTCTTGTTTAATTTGGTCCAGATTTGGTTATTGGTGCCATATAGAACGGTCTCTCGATTTTATAGCCTTGGCCCCATAAAAACGCATTTATTATTTGATTTCGTTGAAATTTTACACAGTGACTTATGTTAGGCTTTTCCACATCCGTGTCTAATATGGTTTAAATCGGTTTATATTTGGAGATAGCTGCCAAAAAGACCAATTAATTGTTCTACAAAATTGAACAGTGACTTACAATATATTTATTAGACCACTCAATGTCCGTGCCGAATTTGGATGTATAAATTAACCAATTTTCACCGGATTGTGACGAAAGGGGGTTTACATATAAAACCAAGGTGGTGGGTATCCAAAGTTGGCCCTGGCCGAACTTAATGCCTTATTACTTGTTTTTAGATAATTCTTCCCAAGTCTTAAGGCCCCTTCAAAATTTTATAATGAACACCACTGTACCTAGATCCAATTAATTTCATTAAGAACTGTTTCGACATTTTCAAAGCTCTATTTCTCTCCATATGGAATGCACTCGTTTGGAAACGCGCTGTTTTTTTCATTTGAACGGCATCATTAAATGGATTAAATAATCTCTGTGGGGCATACAAACACACATACATAAACACAAAAAGTTGCGACAAGTATCGTGAAAAACAACGAGCACGATGAGTACATTGTTTAATGGCATGGATTAATAGGGATTTATTTAATTGTTATTGCCTTGCGTACAACACCAATCCCATGGAATAAAAGTTGCTGCCACTTCTTCCCCTCCTCATGATGCGACCTCATTCATCAGTGATGAAATCTCACCGAAAAATGTAAAGCCCTTTGATGAAATACCCACCAGATCAGTTTTCAATGGTAAGCCTTAAATAAACTTTGTTTATTGTAGAAAATGGGCGACAAAAAGTTGCTGCCATTTTCGTTCAATTCAATTAGGACAAGGATTTCGAATTTAAAAATAGATTCAATTACAACCGCCGCAAAATGTTTAACGCTTAATCGAGAAAATCTATGAGGTTGTTATTGCAGGTTTAAAGCTTAATGATGCATTTGACCTGTGGAACTTAAAGAACGAATTTCAAATTTTAAATAGAACATTTTGATTGTCTGAAGACTAAATTTGAGTCTCATGGCTATATGGAAACAAAAAATTTAAATATTGTCTGTTCAGGGAACAGTAGGGTGACAATGACTGTTGTTCGATTGCAGTTTCAACTCAACAATAAGGATAATTACCAAGCGAGAATGGCACGTCGTAAAGCGGCATATTTTTCTTGATGCCTAGTACTTATTGAAAGTGTGCCTAGTATTTAGAGGAAACATTTTAGACATTTAAATTTTGTGAACTCAAGCTCGAAGTCACTGAGTGACAAAACAGACAACGGCCAGTAAAGATGGTTGCATAGCTTTAAGTTTTAATTGTGATTTCTTTTTATACCCTCCACCATGGAATGGGGGTATACTAATTTCGTCATTCTGTTTATAACACCTTGAAATATGCGTCTAAGACCCCACAAAGTATATATATTTTCTTGATCGTCATGGCATTTTAAGTCGATCTAGCCATGTCCGTCCGCCTCTCTGTCGAAGCACGCTAACTTTCAAAGGAATAAAAGGCGCTTGAAATTTTGCACAACTACTTTTTATTGGTGTTGGTCGGTTGGGATTATAAATGAGTCATGTCGGTCATTGTTTTTATATAGCTGCCATATAAATCGATCTTGGGTCTTGACTTCTTGAGCCTCTAGAGGGCGCAATTCTCGTCCGATTTGACTGAAATTTTGCACGCGGTATTTTAGTATCACTTCCAACAACTTCTTCAGCTTTTACAGGGAGCAATTCTAATCCGATTTGGCTGTAATTTTGCACGTGGTGTTAATCTTTCATCAAGTTGGCTAAGAATGGTCTAAATCAGTTGATAACCTGGTATAGTTGCCATATGAACCAATCTTCGATCTTGTCCTCTTATCCGAATAGACTGAAATATTACACAATGGCTTCTACAATGTTCAACATTCAATTCATTTATGGTCCGATTCGGACTATAACTTGATATAGCTCCAATAGCATAACAATTCTTATTCATTATTCTTTGTTAGCCTAAAAAGTGATACCGCGAAAAGAACTCGACAATTGCTATCCATGGTGGAGAGTATATAACATTCGGCCCGGCCGAAGTTAGCACGCTCTTACTTGTTTACTCTATTTATTATTTTCTTGAAAATGCTCACCAACGGATGGGCGGAATATCGAACAAGTAAACAAATCTGAAGATCTCGAGCTTGATTTCACAAAATTTATATATTCAACTAAAAAGGTCCAATAAGATGAGAGGAACCCTTTAGGGCTTATTCTCAATTTTTGTGTGAAAAATTTTCCATCACATACCTCTCAAATAACTTTCCGACTAAATGAATTTTTTCAAAAACCTTATTAACTCAGATTTATTTCCTAATAACTCCTAAATTTCAATTGTTTAAAAAGCCAAATCATATTGGTTTATAAGCGATCATAGTTATCAATAATTGGCTGACTGGCAAACAAACTAATTTGCCCAATATTTTGAGGTTTTCAAAATACGTGGGAGCAACAATTATTTAGAACTCTTTGTCATACGGCATTACCTCATGCAGATACTGATAGTACCAATGAAACCACAAAACCACAATCGAGCGTATCATGTGGTTAGTTTTGGCTAGCTACGTCCCGTTATCCTTTTGTTAACTACAACTGCGGTTATCGGTTGCAGACTTTTTTCCCAATGATGTCCAGCAATATTTCAATGAAATGTAATGCACAGCAAATATTAATGCTTGTGTTTGCAAATATATTGTGGAAATATATATTCTATAAGTGCAACAAAGGTCGTATGGTATGTTTTTAAAGTTTAAAAGTTTTCGGCCGGGCCGAATCTTATATACCCTCCACCATGGATCGCATTTGTCGAGTTCTTTTCCCGGCATCTCTTCTTAGGCAAAAAAGGATATAAGAAAAGAGTTGCTCTGCTATTAAAACGATATCAAGATATGGTCCGGTTCGGACCACAATTAAATTATATGTTGGAGACCTGTTTAAAATTTCAGCCAATTCGTATAAGAATTGCGACCATTGGGGCTCACGAAATAAAAAAGAGAGAACGATTTATATGGGATCTGTATCGGGCTATAGACCGATTCAGACCATAATAAACACGTTTGTTGATGGTCATGAGAGGATCCATCGTACAAAATTTCAGGCATATCGGATAATAATTACGACCTCTAGGGGTCAAGTTCCAGATCGGTTTATATGGCAGCTATATCAGGTTATGAACCGATTTGAACCTTATTTGACACAGTTGTTGAAAGTAAAAATAAAATACGTCATGCAAAATTTCAGCCAAATTGGTTAGGAATTGCGCCCTCCAGAAGCTCAAGAAATCAAATCCCCAGATCTGTTTATATGACAGCTATATCAGATTATAAACCGATTTAAACCATACTTGGCACAATTGTTGGATATCATAACGAAATACTTCGTGCAAAAATTCATTCAAATCGGATAAGAATTGTGCCCTCTAGAGGCTCAAGAAGTCAAGACCCAAGATCGGTTTATATGGCAGCTATATCAGGTTATGAACCGATTTAAACCATACTTGGCACAGTTGGGTATCATAACAAAACACGTCGTGCGAAATTCCATTCCAATCGGATAAGAATTGCGTACTCTAGAGGCTCAAGAAGTCAAGACCCAAGATCGGTTTATATGGCAGCTATATCAGGTTATGGAATGATTTGAACCATACTTGGCACAGTGGTTGGATATAATAACAAAACACGTCGTGCAAAATTTCATTTCAATCGGATAAGAATTGCGCACTCTAGAGGCTCAAGAAGTCAAGACCCCAGATCGGTTTATATGGCAGCTACATCAGGTTATAAACCGATTTGAACCATACTTGGCACAGTTGTTGGATATCATAAGAAAACACGTCGTGCAAAATTTCATTCAGATCGGATAACAATTGCGCACGCTAGAGGCTCAAGAAGTCAAGACCCAAGATCGGTTTATATGGCAGCTATATCAGGTTATGGACCGATTTGAACTATACTTGGCACAGTTGTTGGATATCATACCAAAACACGTCGTGCATAATTTCATTCCAATCGGATAAGAATTGCGCACTCTAGAGGCTCAAGAAGTCAAGACCCAAGATCGGTTTATATGGCAGCTATATCAAAACATGGACCGATTTGGCCCATTTACAATACCAACCGACCTACACTAATAAGAAGTATTTGTGCAAAATTTCAAGCGGCTAGTTTTACTCCTTCGGAAGTTAGCGTGCTTTCGACAGACAGACGGACGGACAGACGGACGGACATGGCTAGATCGACATAAAATGTCGCGACGATCAAGAATATATATACTTTATGGGGTCTCAGACGAATATTTCGAGTAGTTACAAACAGAATGACGAAATTAGTATACCCCCCATCTTATGGTGGAGGGTATAAAAATAGTGGAAAATGCTTCATATATTTGTGAATCTTTAGTATGGAAATAAAAATTCATTGAAGGACTATAAAAAATTTAATTATTTTACACAATGCAACTTTGATTTCTATCTTTGTCCTTTGATGGTCCAATGTTCTAACCGTCCATGGAGTTGCATGTCCATAGATATGGGCCCATTCGCATTCCCATCAATAACTCACAAAATGTGGTTTGACCTCCATTTAAACCAATCCATGAAAAACGCATAGTGCGTTTCTGTCATACACGAATAAATGTAAAAGCCCCATAATAATTCTTTCTGTAGCATTTGGCAGATACTTCAAGGAATGAAATATTCGTATACACAACATTTAAATTTTTATACCCTCCACCATAAGATGGGGGGTATACTAATTTCGTCATTCTGTTTGTAACTACTCGAAATATTCGTCTGAGACCCCATAAAGTATATATATTCTTGATCGTCGCGACATTTTATGTCGATCTAGCCATGTCCGTCCGTATGTCCGTCCGTCCGTCTGTCTGTCGAAAGCACGCTAACTTCCGAAGGAGTAAAGCTAGCCGCTTGAAATTTTGCACAAATACTTCTTATTAGAGTAGGTCGGTTGGTATTGTAAATGGGCCATATCGGTTTATGTTTCGATATAGCTGCCATATAAACCGATCTTGGGTCTTGACTTCTTGAGCCTCTAGAGTGCGCAATTCTTATCCGATTGAAATGAAATTTTGCACGATGTGTTTTGCTATGATATCCAATAACTGTGCCAAGTATAGTTCAAATCGGTCCATAACCTGATATAGCTGCCATATAAACCGATCTTGGTTCTTGACTTCTTGAGCCTCTAGCGTGCGCAATTATTATCCGATTGGAATGAAATTTTGCACGACGTGTTTTGTTATGATATCCAACAACTGTGCTAAGTATGGTTCAAATCGGTCTATAACCTGATATAGCTGCCATATAAACCGATCTTGGGTCTTGACTTCTTGAGCCTCTAGAGTGCGCAATTCTTATCCGATTGAAATGAAATTTTGCACGACGTGTTTTGTTATGATACCCAACAACTGTGCCAAGTATGGTTTAAATCGGTCTATAACCTGATATAGCTGCCATATAAACGGATCTTGGGTCTTGAATTCTTGAGCCTCTAGAGGGCACAATTCTTATCCGATTTTAATGAATTTTAGCACGAAGTATTTCGTTATGATATCCAACAACTGTGCCAAGTATGGTTGAAATCGGCCCATAACCTGATATAGCTGTCATATAAACAGATCTGGGGATTTGACTTCTTGAGCTTCTAGAGGGCGCAATTCCTATCCGATTTGGATGAAATCTTGCATGACGTATTTTATTTTTACTTTCAACAGCTGTGTCAAATAAGGTTCAAATCGGTTCATAGCCTGATATAGCTGCCATATAAACCGATCGGGGATCTTGACTTCTTGACCCCTAGAGGTCGCACTTATTATCCGATATGCCTGAAATTTGGTACGACGGATCCTCTCATGACCATCAACAAACGTGTTTATTATGGTCTGAATCGGTCTATAGCCCGATACAGATCCCATATAAATCGTTCTCTCTCTTTTACTTCGTGAGCCCCCAATGGGCGCAATTCTTATACGAATTGGCTGAAATTTTACACAGGTCTCCAACATATAATTTAATTGTCGTCCGAACCGGACCATATCTTGATATCGTTTTAATAGCAGAGCAACTCTTTTCTTATATCCTTTTTAGCCTAAGAAGAGATGCCGAGAAAAGAACTCGACAAATACGATCCATGGTGGAGGGTATATAAGATTCGGCCCGGCCGAACTTAGCACGCTTTTACTTGTTTTTGTCTAAGAAGAGATGCCGGGAAAAGAACTCGACAAATGCGATCCATGGTGGAGGGTATATAAGATTCGGCCCGGCCGAACTTAGCACGCTTTTACTTGTTATATGTATAGATAGCCGAACCAGGCCCGCTCCGCTGTGCCTTCTTTAACTCCCTAATATTTGTTTAGGGTGAAGATGCTTCGGATATCGAATTCGTGCCATTGTAGCCTATGACACTGAGCGCGAAACCTGGTGATAACATCGGACAAAGCGGTGTTTATCCCCTCTTAATGTTGGCGACATTTGCGAGGTACAATGCCATGCATTGTCATTTATAAATTTTTCCCAAAGTGGTGTCGCACTGTGGGATGCCGTACGGAATCGGCTTTAAAAAAAGATCCCTTAACATTGTGTTTAAACTTGAATCGGAAAGCACTCAATGATGTGTGAAAATTTGCCCCTTCTCGAATCCTGGTGGTAATGTTCTTCCTTAGGGTATTGTTCTCATTAGGGCAGGGATGGCACCTCAGAAATTTCTACTCAAATATGGATATGAAATTCGTGCTGCACTTCCAAATTCCTTTAATTTGAGCCCCATACTGCCATGGCCGGTATATATGAACCGTTTGGAGGGTGTTTTGGGGCTGGGGCGGCCACCGGCACTTTGCACTGAAAAAAGATATGAAATTCGTTCTTTTTTTCCCAACGGCACTTTGCACTGAAAAAAGATATGAAATTCGTTCTTTTTTTCCCAACGGAAATGAAGTTCAGTTTAGGGCTCCAAAATTGAATATCAAATTAACTTTCTACACTCAAATACCTTTTATTTGAGTCCCATATTGTTTAACAATATAAGTGCCTTTATCTGAATCCCATATGATCTTTATTGGTCTACGAATTTAAGTTTGGAAGTAAGGTGTACTCCATTCTTAAATACTTCATTTCAGTCCGATATTCTCAACATTTCTGATTTAGGGGTGTTTTCGGGTGTGAGGTGGTCGCCCAAACACTTGGCCTTGAAAAAAAATCAGCATCGTGCTCTTCTTTCAAATACCATTTATTTAAACCCCATATTGCCATTGGTTTAGGGGAGTTTACACGATGAGGCGTCCCCCAAACACATGGCCCCAAAATAGGTTTTCAAATTCGTTTTCTAATCTCAAATACATTTCATTTGAGACACATATTGGCATGGTAGACAAATTTTTACCCTTTGGGGGGTGTTTTGGGGAAGGGGTTGCTGCCCTAAATACAGGGTCCAACATTTGGATATCAAATTCGTATTCTACTGCCAAATACCATTATTAGAGTCCCATATTGCGTTTGAAATTTTGCACAAATACTTCTTATTAGTGTAGGTCGGTTGGTATTGTAAATGGGCCAAATCGGTCCATGTTTTGATATAGCTGCCATATAAACCGATCTTGGGTCTTGACTTCTTGAGCCTCTAGAGTGCGCAATTCTTATCCGATTGGAATGAAATTATGCACGACGTGTTTTGGTATGATATCCAACAACTGTGCCAAGTATAGTTCAAATCGGTCCATAACCTGATATAGCTGCCATATAAACCGATCTTGGGTCTTGACTTCTTGACCCTATAGCGTGCGCAATTGTTATCCGATCTGAATGAAATTTTGCACGACGTGTTTTGTTATGATACCCAACAACTGTGCCAAGTATGGTTCAAATCGGTTTATAACCTGATGTAGCTGCCATATAAACCGATCTGGGGTCTTGACTTCTTGAGCCTCTAGAGTGCGCAATTCTTATCCGATTGAAATGAAATTTTGCACGACGTGTTTTGTTATTATATCCAACCACTGTGCCAAGTATGGTTCAAATCAGTCCATAACCTGATATAGCTGCCATATAAACCGATCTTGGGTCTTGACTTCTTGAGCCTCTAGAGTACGCAATTCTTATCCGATTGGAATGGAATTTCGCACGACGTGTTTTGTTATGATACCCAACTGTGCCAAGTATGGTTTAAATCGGTTCATAACCTGATATAACTGCCATATAAACCGATCTTGGGTCTTGAATTCTTGAGCCTCTAGAGGGCACAATTCTTATCCGATTTTAATGAATTTTAGCACGAAGTATTTCGTTATGATATCCAACAACTGTGCCAAGTATGGTTGAAATCGGCCCATAACCTGATATAGCTGTCATATAAACAGATCTGGGGATTTGACTTCTTGAGCTTCTAGAGGGCGCAATTCCTATCCGATTTGGATGAAATCTTGCATGACGTATTTTATTTTTACTTTCAACAGCTGTGTCAAATAAGGTTCAAATCGGTTCATAGCCTGATATAGCTGAAATATAAACCGATCTGGGATCTTGACATCTTGACCCCTAGAGGTCGCAATTATTATCCGATATGCCTGAAATTTTGTACGATGGATCCTCTCATGACCATCAACAAACGTGTTTATTATGGTCTGAATCGGTCTATAGTCCGATACAGATCCCATATAAATCGTTCTCTCTATTTTACTTCGTGAGCCCCAATGGGCGCAATTCTTATACGAATTGGCTGAAATTTTACACAGGTCTCCAACATATAATTTGATTGTGGTCCGAACCGAACCATATCTTGATATCGTTTTAATAGCAGAGCAACTCTTTTCTTATATCCTTTTTTGCCTAAGAAGAGATGCCGGGAAAAGAACTCGACAAATGCGATCCATGGTGGAGGGTATATAAGATTCGGCCCGGCCGAACTTAGCACGCTTTTACTTGTTTTTTTTTTTTTTTTTTTAACTACAGGAACTTAAACAAGTAAAAGCGTGCTAAGTTCGGCCGGGCCGAATCTTATATACCCTCCACCATGGATCGCATTTGTCGAGTTCTTTTCCCGGCATCTCTTCTTAGGCAAAACAGGATATAAGAAAAGATTTGCTCTGCTATTAGAGCGATATCAAGATATGGTTCGGTTTGGACCACAATTGAATTATATGTTGGAGACCTGTGTAAAATGTCAGCCAATTCGAATAAGAATTGCGCTCTTTGTGAGCTCAAAACTAAAATAGAGGGATCGATTTATATGGGAGCTGCATCGGGCTATGGACCGATTCAGACCATAATAAACACGTATGTTGATGGTCATGAAAGAATCCGTTGTACAAAATTTCAGGCAAATCGGATAATAATTGCGACTTCAAGAAGTCAAGTCCCCACATCTGTTTATATGACAGCTATATCAGGTTATGAACCGATTTGAACCATACTTGGCAAGGTTGTTGTATATAATAAAGAAACACGTCGTGCAAAATTTCATTCCAATCGGATGAGAATTGCGCACTCTAGAGGCTCAAGAAGTCAAGACCCAAGATCGGTTTATATGGCAGCTATATCAGGTTATGGACCGATTTGAACCATACTTGGCAAGGTTGTTGGATATAATAACGAAACACGTCGTGCAAAATTTCATTCCAATCGGATAAGAATTGCGCACTCTAGAGGCTCAAGAAGTCAAGACCCCAGATCGGTTTATAAGGCAGCTATATCAAAACATGGACTAATATGGCCCATTTACAATACCAACCGACCTACACTAATAAGAAGTATTTGTGCAAAATTTCAAGTGGCTAACTTTACTCCTTCGGAAGTTAGCGTGCTTTCGACAGACAGACGGACGGACGGACAGACGGACGGACATGGCTAGATCGACTTAAAATTTCACGACTTTATGGGGTCTCAGACGAATATTGCGAGTAGTTACAATCAGAATGACGAAATTAGTATACCCCCCATCTTATGGTGGAGGTTATAAAAAGAAGCGGCGTTTTGAAAATTAATATCGTAATGTAACCTAGGTTTAGTTGGATTGGTACACCCCAGTTCAGCCCATTTGACGCACTAGCAAGAACAAGTAAAAGCGTGCTAAGTTCGGCCGGGCCGAATCTTATATACCCTCCACCATGGATCGCATTTGTCGAGTTGTTTTACCGGCATCTCTTCTTAGGCTAAAAAGGATATAAGAAAAGAGTTGCTCTGCTATTAGAGCGATATCAAGATATGGTCCGGTTCGGACCACAATTAAATTATATGTTGGAGACCTGTGTAAAATTTCAGCCAATTCGTATAAGAATTGCGCCCATTGCGGCTCACGAAGTAAAATAGAGAGAACGATTTATATGGAATCTGTATCGGGCTATAGACCGATTCAGAACATAATAAACACGTTTGTTGATGGTCATGAGAGGATCCGTCGTACATAAGTTCAGGCATATCGGA
>NC_081552.1:62631788-62792098 GCF_963082655.1 Stomoxys calcitrans
TATAGCTGCCATATAAACCGATCTTGGGTCTTGACTTCTTGAGCCTCTAGAGTGCACAATTCTTATCCGATTGGGATGAAATTTTGCACGACGTGTTTTGTTATGATATCAAACAACTGTACCAAGTATGGTTCAAATCGGTCCATAACCTTATATAGCTGTCATATAAACCGATCTTGGGTCTTGACTTCTTGAGACTCTAGAGTGCGCAATTCCTATCCGATTGGAATGAAATTTTGCAGGACGTGTTTTGATATTTTATCCAACAACTTTGCCAAGTATGGTTCAAATCGGTCCATAACCTGATATAGCTGCCATATAAACCGATCTGGGGTCTTGACTTCTTGAGCCTCTAGGGTGCGCAATTCTTATCCAATTGGAATGAAATTTTGCACGACGTGTTTCATTATTATATCCAACAACTGTGCCAAGTATGGTTCAAATCGGTCCATAACCTGATATAGCTGCCATATAAACCGATCTTGGGTCTTGACTTCTTAAGCCTCTAGAGTGCGCAATTCTTATCCGATTGGAATGGAATTTTACACGACGTGTTTTGTTACGATATCCAACAACTGTGCCAAGTATGGTTCAAATCGGTTTATAACCTGATATAGCTGTCATATAAACCGATCTTGGGTCTTGACTTCTTGAGCCTCTAGAGGGCGCAATTCTTATCCGATTGAAATGAAATTTTGCACGACGTGTTTTGTTATGATATCCAACAACTGTGCCAAATATGGTTTCAATCCGTTCATTAACTGATATAGCTGTCATATAAACAGATCTGGGAACTTGACTTCTTGAGCTTCTAGAGGGCGCAATTCCTATCCGATTTGGCTGAAATTTCGCAAGACGTTTTTTATTGTTACTTTCAACAGCTATGTCAAATAAAGTACAAGTCGGTTCATAACCTGATATAGCTGCCATATAAACCGATCTGGGATCTTGACTTCTTGAGCCTCTAGAGGTCGCAATTATTATCCGATTTGCCTGAAATTTTGTACGACGGATTCTTTCATGACCATCAACATACGTGTTTATTATGGTCTGAATCGGTCCATAGCCCGATACAGCTCCCATATAAATCGATCTCTCTATTTTACTTTTTGAGCTCACAAAGAGCGCAATTCTTATTCGAATTGGCTGACATTTTACACAGGTCTCCAACATATAATTTAATTGTGGTCCAAACCGGACCATATCCTGATATCGCTCTAATAGCAGAGCAAATCTTTTCTTATATCCTTTTTTTTTTGCCTAAGAAGAGATGCCGGGAAAAAAACTCGACAAATGCGATCCATGGTGGATGGTATATAAGATTCGGCCCGGCCGAACTTAGCACGCTTTTACTTGTTATTATTCCTATTCTAAGATTTTGACAACATTGAAATTAATCAAATTTTTCTGCAAAATTCTGTATTCTATAAAAATTTCTATCTATATCCAAAACAATTAACATTCTAATATATACACAACAAAATTAGTAATGACGGGCTAAAGTCGGGCGAAGCCGACCTTTCGAATTTGAAGTTTGCTAAAATTTGATATCAAAATCCGTACATATTGTAGGACACATAGAGTAAATCGTTGTGCAAATTTTGAGAAGATCGATTGAAAAATGGGTTAACAAAGGCCCTAAAAGTGAAAAAAGGAGACGCATATATATGGGAGCTATATCTAAAACTGAACTATTTTCTATGAAATTCGTCAGTTATCAGAAGAGTTATAAGAGAAACATTCGTGCCAAATTTTATAAAGAAATTACTAAATTATTGAGTATTATTAAAAATCGGACGAACATATGTGGCATGCATCTACCATTGTACAGCTAATTAATAAGTGAGTGGTGGAAACATGTAATGTTTTTGAAGCAAAGCAGGCTAATGGTGAAAATCGATTAGCTTCGAAATCGCGATCTATGTCGCCTGCCCAATGCCATAATCGCAACACCATTTTGCCTATAATTAAAAAAAAAAAAAAATACAAGTAAAAGCGTGCAAAGTTCGGCCGAGCCGAATCTTATATACCCTCCACCATGGATCGCATTTGTCGAGTTCTTTTCCCGGCATCTCTTCTTAGGCAAAAAAAGGATATAAGAAAAGATTTGCTCTGCTATTAGATCGATATCAAGATATGGTCCGGTTGGGACCACAATTAAATTATATGTAGGAGACCTGTGTAAAATTTCAGCCAATTCGAATAAGAATTGCGCCCTTTGTGGGCTCAAGAAATAAAATAGAGAGATCGATTTATATGGGAGCTGTATCGGGCTATATACCGATTCAGACCATAATAAACACGTATGTTAATGGTCATGAGAGAATCCGTCGTACAAAATTTCAGGCAAATAGGATAATAATTGCGACCTCTAGAGGCTCAAGAAGTCAAGATCCCAGATCGGTTTATATGGCAGCTATATCAGGTTATGGACCGATTTGAACCATACTTGGCACAGTTGTTGGATATAAAAACAAAACACGTCGTGCAAAATTTCATTCCAATCATATAAGAATTGCGGACTCTAGGGGCTCAAGAAGTCAAGACCCAAGATCGGTTTATATGGCAGCTATATCAGGTTATAAACCGATTTAAACCATATTTGGCACAGTTGTTGGATATCGTAACAAAACACGTCGTGCAAAATTTCATTCCAATCGGATAAGAATTGCGCACTCTAGAGGCTCAATAAGTCAAAACCCCAGATCGGTGTATATGGCAGCTATATAAGGTTATGGGCCGATTTGAACCATACTGGGCACAGTTGTTGGATATCTTAACGAAACACGTCGTGCAAAATTTCATCCCAATCGGATTAGAATTGCGCACTCTAGAGGCTCTAGAAGTCAAGGCCCAAGATCGGTTTATATGGCAGCTATATCAAAACATGGACCGATATGGCCCATTTACAATATCAGCCGACCTACACTAATAAGAAGTATTTGTGCAAAATTTCAAGCGGCTAGCTTTACTCCTTCGGAAGTTAGCGTGTTTTCGACAGACAGACGGACGGACGGACAGACGGACGGACATGGCTAGATCGACATAAAATGTCACGACGATCAAGAATATATATACTTTATGGGGTCTCAGACGAATATTTCGAGTAGTTACAATCAGAATGACGAAATTAGACGAAATTAGATTATGGTGGAGGGTATAATAATAGAAAGTATTTGTGCAAAGTTTCAAGCGCCTTGCTTTATATCTTCGAAAGTTAGCATGCATTCTACAGACGGACATGGCTAAATCGACAA
The DNA here is from genome assembly GCF_963082655.1 of Stomoxys calcitrans. NCBI lineage: Eukaryota > Metazoa > Arthropoda > Insecta > Diptera > Muscidae > Stomoxys > Stomoxys calcitrans. The sequence continues at coordinate 62,635,046 of NC_081552.1, forward strand.
GATGATCAAGAGTATACATATATACTTTGGTGGGACTCAGATGAAAATTTCTAGGTGTTCAAAACGGAATGGCGAAATAAGTTTACCCCTCATCCTATGGTGGAGGGTATAAAAAGAAAATAAGTTAAAGTGTGCTAAGTTCGGCCGGGCTCAAGATACCAAATCGGGAGATCGGTTTATATGGGAGCTAATCAGATTCTTTACCGATTTGGACCGTAATGGGCACAGTTGTTGGAAGTTTTGGTACTAAAGTCTTCTATGGATTATTATTCACAGTTGTCGCAACTATCTTTAAAGAATATGCTGTGCTGATAATTTTATCAGATATTTATGCAAAAATTCGAGCCCAGGCCTTCAGTGTCATTGCAGCATAAGCTTACCCATGCGCAATGGTGACATTAGATAGGCCGGCAAAATTGAAAATTCGATTTAATTCAAAAAAGATAAAGTGAGCGAGCATCACCAACAACAAATTCAGCGTCATCTATTGGGAGATATTAATTATTTGAATAGCAAAGGCAACCCGAACAAAGAAATTGATCGAAAGGCAGAGAGTGTTCAAAGTCGAATAAATAAAATATAGGAAATTAACTTTGACAGCTTTTGGTTTTATTTTTTTACCCCCCTACCCTAGGACAAGTTTCCACAATTGTATAAAAGATCTAAAACAAGTAAAAAGGTGTTAAGTTCGGCCGGGCCGAACTTTGGATACCCACCACCTCGGGTATATATGTGAACCAGATTTCGTCAAAATCCAGTGAAAAATGCATACCTTATGCCCCATAGCAGCTCTATAGATATCATCCGATTTAGACCAAATGCTTATAAGTACAAGTCATTGTTCAACCGAGAGATCGGTCTATATGGCAGCTATAAACAAATCTGGACCGATCTGAGCCAAATTGAAGACAAATATCGAAGGGCCCAACACAAGTCATTGTCCCAAATTTCGGCGACATCGGACAATAAATGCGCTTTTTATGGGCCCAAAACCTTAAATCGAGAGATCGGTCTATATGGCAGCTATATCCAAATCTGAACTGATCAGGGTCAAATAGAAGAAATATGTCGAAGGGCCTAAGGCAAATCACTGTCCCAAATTTCAGCAAAATCGGATAATAAATGGGGCTTTTATGGCCCTAAGACCATAAATCGGAGGATCGGTCTATATGGCAACTATATCCAAATTTGGAACGATCTGGACCAAATTGACGAAGGATGTCGAAGGGCTCAACGCAACTCACTGTCCCAAATTTCAGCAAAATCGGATAATAAATTTGGCTTTTATGGGCCCAAAACCTTAAATCGAGAGATCGGTCTATATGGCAGCTATATCCAAATCTGAACTGATCAGGGCCAAATAGAAGAAAGATATCGAAGGGCCTAAGGCAAATCACTGTCCCAAATTTCAGCAAAATCGGATAATACATGTGGCTTTTATGGGCCTAAGGCCATAAATCGGAGGATCGGTCTATATGGCAACTATATCCAAATTTGGAACGATCTGGGCCAAATAGACGAAGGATGTCGAAGGGCTCAACGCAACTCACTGTCCCAAATTTCAGCACAATCGAATAATAAATGTGGCTTTTATGGGCCTAAGACCATAAATCGGAGGATCGGTCTATATGGCAGCTATATCCAAAACTGGACCGATCCAAAACTGGACCAATTGACGAAGGATGTCGAAGGGCCTAACACAAATCACTGTGCCAAATTTCATCCAAATCGGATATAAACTGTGGCTTTTATGGACCTAAGACCCTAAATCTGAACATCGGTCTATATGGCAGCTAAATCCAAATCTGGACCGATCTGAGCCAAATTGACGAAGGATGTCGAAGGGCCCAACGCAACTCACTGTCCCAAATTTGAGCAAAATCCGATAATAAATGTGGCTTTTATGGGCCTAAGACCCTAAATCGGCGGATCGGTCTATATGGGGGCTATATCATGATATAGTCCGATATAGCCCACCTTCGAACTTAACCTGCTTATAGACAAAAAAAAAAAAAGAATCTGTGCAAAATTTCAGCTCAATATCTCAATTTTTAAAGACTGTAGCGTGATTTCAACAGACAGACGGACGGACATGTCTAGATCGTCTTAGATTTTTACGCTGATCAAGAATATATATATACTTTATAGGGTCGGAAATGGATATTTCGATGTGTTGCAAACGGAATCACAAAATGAATATACCCCCATCCTTCGGTGGTGGGTATAAAAATATGATCGTAAAATATATATGGAAAATCCGTGAATACAAAGAAGTGTAATTGAAAATAAATTTATATTTCATATGGTATTAAAGAAGGCGCTGCGAAGCGGGCCTGGTTCAGCTAGTCTATATATAACAAGTGAAAGCGTGCTAAGTTCAACCGGGGCGAATCTTATAAATCCTTCACAATGGATCGCATTTTTTCAAGGTCTCTGAATGCCATTTTCAATATATATATGAGCAACATCAAGTTATTGACCGACATGGACCGTGCTTTTAATGGCTGTTAGAAGTCATAGAAAAATACCACCTCCAAAATTTCACTCAAATTCAGTTATCAACCGATTTAGACCATACTTGTTGGAAGTCATACCAAAACGACCCATGCAAAATTTTAACCAAATTGGCAAATTTGTTAGCACGCACCTAGTTTTACTCCTTCGAAGTTAGCATGCTTTTGATAGACGGCTTGATCGACTTAAAATGTCATGACGATCAAATATATATAACTATTATGGGGTCTTAGACGCATATTTCGAGGTGCTACAAAAGGAATGGCGAATTTAGCACCAAAAATACCAGATCTCGAAGATGGGTAGGGCGATTTAAGCGAAATTTTGTTTGCACACTTACAGTAAACCAACCATAGATTTTGGTACAAACCAAAATTTTGTACCAAAATCTATTCGCCTCAGACCCTATAAAGTATATATATTCTTGATCGTCATGACACTTTAACTCTATCTAGCCATGTCCGTCCGTCCATCTGTCGAAATCACGCTTACTTTCAAAGGATTAAGGAAAGGCCCTTGAAATTTTGAACAAATACTTCCTATCAGTGTATGTCGGTTGGGATTGTAAAGCGGCCATATCGGTCCATGTTTTTATACCCACCACCGAAGGATGGGGGTATATTAATTTTGTCATTCCGTTTGCAACACATCGAAATATCCATTTCCGACCCTATAAAGTATATATATTCTTGATCAGCGTAAAAATCTAAGACGATCTAGACATGTCCGTCCGTCTGTCCGTCTGTCTGTTGAAATCACGCTACAGTCTTTAAAAATAGAGATATTGAGCTGAAATTTTGCACAGATTCTTTCCTTGTCCATAAGCAGGTTAAGTTCGAAGATGGGCTATATCGGACTATATCTTGATATAGCCCCCATATAGACCGATCTGCCGATTAAGGGTCTTAGGCCCATAAAAGCCACATTTATTATCCGATTTTTCTGAAATTTGGGGCAGTGAGTTGTGTTAGGCCCTTCGACATCCTTCGTTAATTTGGCCCAGATCGGTTCAGATTTGGATATAGCTGCCATATATACCGATCCTCCGATTTATGGTGTTAGGCCCATAAAAGCCACATTTATTGTCCGATTTTGCTGAAATTCGAGACAGTGAGTTGTGTTAGGCCCTTGGATATCTTTCTTCAATTTGGTCCAGATCGGTTCGGATTTGGATATAGCTGCCATATATACCGATCCTCCGATTTATGATCTTAGGCCCATAAAAGCCACATTTATTGTCCGATTTTGCTGAAATTCGGGACAGTGAGTTGTGTTAGGCGCTTCGACATCTTTTTTGAGTTTGGTCCAGATCGGTTCAGATTTGGATATAGCTGCCATATAGACCGATCCTCCGATTTATGGTGTTAGGCCCATAAAAGCCACATTTATTGTCCGATTTTGCTGAAATTCGGGACAGTGAGTTGTGTTAGGCGCTTCGACATCTTTCTTTAGTTTGGTCCAGATCGGTTCAGATTTGGATATAGCTGCCATATAGACCGATCCTCCGATTTTGGGTCTTAGGCCCATAGAAGCCACATTTATTATCCGATTTTGCTGAAGTATGGGATAGTGAGTTACGTTGGGCCCTTCGACATCTTCCGTCAATTTGGCACAGATCGGTCCAGATTTGGATATAGCTGCAATGTGGACCGATGTCTCGATTTAAAGTCTTGGCCCCCTAAAAGGCTCATTCATAATCCGATTTCACTGAAATTTGACACAGTGACTTATGTTAGGCTTTTCGACATCCGTGTCGTATATAGTTCAGATCAGTTTATTTTTAGATGTAGCTAGTGTACTTAATAATATTTAGTCCAAATCGGAACATATTTTGATATAACTGATATGGGACATAAGGTATGAACTTTTCACCGAATTTTGATGAAAGGTGGTTAAATATATACCCGAGGTGGTGGGTATCCAAAGTTCGGCCCGGCCGAACTTAACGCCTTTTTACTTGTTATGTAGCTGCCATATAAACCGATCTTTGTTCTTGACTTCTTCCGCAGCTAGAGGGTGCAATACTTATCCGATTTGGCTAAAATTTGGCGTTAAGTTTCCTGCTTTGATTTCCAACAAATGTGCCAAGTATGGTTCAAATCGGTTCATAATCTGATATAGCTGCCATATAAACCGGTTCTTGACTTTTTGAGCCATTAGAGAGTACTCTCATCCGATTTTCCTGAAATTTGACATGAGGTGATTTTCTATGACTTCCAACAACTGTGCTTAGTATGGTTTACATCGGTACATAACCTGATATAGCTGTCATATAAACAGATATGGGATCTTGATTTCTTGGGCCTCTAGAGGGCGCAATTCTTATCCGATTTGGCTGAAACTTAGCATGAAGTGTTTTTTATGATTTCAAAGAACCGTGCTAAGTATGGTTCAAATCGGTACCTAAACTGATGTAGGTGCCACATAAACGGTTCTAGGATTTTAACTTCTTGAGCCTCTAGAGAGTGTTTTTCATATCCGCTTTGGTTGAAATTGTGCATGATGTGTTTCGCTATGACTTCCTAATTTGTACTAAATATGGTTCAAATCGGTACATTACCTGATATAGCTGCAATATAAACCGACATGGGATCTTGACTTCTTGAGCCTCTTAATGGCGCAATTCTCATCCGATTTAGTTGAAGTTTTGCACGAAATGTATTGTAATATCTTCCAACAACTGTGCCAAGTATGATTTAAATGGGTCTATAACCTGATATAGCTGCCATATAAACCGACGTCTTGAGTTTCTAGAGGACTCAATTCTTATCCGAATGGACTGAAATATTACCCAATGACTTCTATATAACAATACATAACAATTCTTATCCATTACTCTTTTTTTTTGGCTTAAAAGAGATTCCGAGCAGAAAAACTCGATAAATGTGATCCATGGTGGAGGGTATGTAAGATTCGGCCCGACCGAACTTTGTACGCTCTCACTTGTTTTTCTTTATTCCAAGAACCGATAGGTTGTCATCGATTTTGACCACTCTGCCCTCTCGTTGTTCATGTTGGCGATTCCATTCAGATCTTAACCTAAACAGCCAATAGAGGGCGCTAAAGTAAATAATAGAGGGCGCTAAAGTAAATAACATTGACCATCATGTGATAGATGTCTTTAAATGTCTATGTGCCTAAGTATTCATGATTAAGCATAATTTTACCCAAATTAAATTGCCATATTGAAAGATTTTCTGGTCGAAAGAACTAATTTACAAGTCTATGTATTTGGTAGCCCCCTGCGCAGAAGGGTACATGACCACCTGTTCCTCTAAACGTCAAGGTTCGAAATCTGGCGAGGAATAAATTCTGTGATGGTCACTCCCACACCATTGGTGGCGACACTTCTTAGTAATTAAACCAAGTAATACGTTTTAACAAAAAAGTGTTGCCCAGCGGCACGTCATTTGGACCTGTCTAGGAAAGAAAGGTCCCTTATCGATTAGATAAATTTTGAATCGGAAAAACTGATTATATGTGAGATATATCCCCGTTATTACAGTGGCGGCTATAGTGGCGTCGAACGAATCGTCACACAGTACCTTGTTGGGTCATAACGATTGATGGACTCTTTTGGAATGAGGTGGTTCCCTTGCTATATGACCACAATAAAGATATCAGATTCGCAGGTCACAACTTCGAAAAACCTTTTGCAGCCCCTATTGTCGTGATGGATCTATTCAGCCGTTTGGTGGGGAGCGTCTATAGGGGGATTGTGCGCCACACCCCATCGGTCACTTGAGAATAAGAATGACTCAGTCCATTAAAAAATATCCATCACTTGATCTCCCATTGTCTTAATAGGTCTAGTAACCAATTTGAAGCACTTTTAGAAGGTAAAGCGCTACCTAAATACTTAGACACAAATTTTAATCTCACACTCGTAATCTACTCCCAAATAACCCTCATTTGATCCCCATACAGTCATGATAGGCTATATGCCCATTTGGGGGCGTTTTGCGGTGGGGCGCCCCTATTTACTTGGACCTCATTTTTTTGTCATATTCGTAACCTACTCCCAAATACCTTTCATTTGAGTCCCATATTGATATGTACGCTCAATATGTCTGTTTGGGGGAGTTTTGGGGTTGGGGTGGCCCCTTGGGTACATGAACCCAAGTTTTCAAACCGTATTCGATTCAACTCTCAAATACCATTCATTTGATATCCCTATCGGTCCACTTTTGAGATGGGATGGTGTTTTTGAGGTAACGGGGAGGGTCCGGTATCAACAAATTATATAGCCTATTGCTCCTTTCTGAACACAATTGTAATTAATCTCGCGTCCCATATTGTCATGATCTCCAATTAGCAGATTTAAGGGGGTTTTAGGAACGGGGCTTTCCCCTAGTTACTTAGTGCCATATTGTTCTGACCGGGTCAATTTTGTTTTTGGATCGTACTTTTGGCGTAAGGGGTCCGTCCCCTTCCGATATCAAAACAATAAGGGCGGGCTAAATTCGGGCGAAGCCAACCTTTTATACCCTACACCACATGAGGTATGCAGGCTAAGTCGATGAATTTAAATTGTGCTTAAATTTAATTTTTTGAGAAGATCGATTGATAAATGTTTTTGCAAAGGCCTTAAAAGTGAACATCGGGAGATATGCATCTATGGGAGCGTATGGGAGCTCTATCTAAAACTGTAAAAATGTTTATGAAATTCATCAGTCATCAGAAGATTTATAAGAGAAATCTTCGTGCCAAATTTTATGAAGATCTTTTAACAAATTACTAAATTATTGAGTGTTATTAAAAATCGGTCGAAACTATGTATGGGAGCTATATCTGGCTTTCCCATTCGAGTCATACGACTCCTGAGGGCCAATACGTTGAGATTTTCGCTGCGCACAATGATTTGGCGGAACTAGTGAACGAACCGACACATATCGCATGTTTTCAAGGGCACCAAAATATTACTCTTGACTTTTTTATACCCACCACCGACGGTTGGGGGTATATTAATTTTGTCATTCCGTTTGCAACACATCGAAATATCCATTTCCGACCCTATAAAGTATATATATTCTTGATCAGCGTAAAAATCTAAGACGATCTAGACATGTCCGTCCGTCTGTCCGTCTGTCTGTTGAAATCACCCTACAGTCTTCAAAAATAGAGATATAAAGGCCACATTTATTATCCGATTTTGTTGAAATTTGGGACAGTGAGTTGTGTAAGGCCCTTCGACATCCTCCGTCAATTTGGCTCAGATCGGTCCAGATTTGGATATAGCTGCCATATAGACCGATCCTCCAATTTAGGGTCTTAGGCCCATAAAAGCCACATTTATTATCCGATTTTGCTGAAATTCGGGACAGTGAGTTGTCTTAGGCCCTTCGACATCTTCCGTCAATATGGCTCAGATCGGTTTAGATTTTGATATAGATGCCATAAAGACCGATCTTCCGATTTAGGGTCTTAGGCCCATAAAAGCCACATTTATTATCCGATTTTGCTGAAATTCGGAACAGTGAGTTATCTTAGGTCCTTCGACATCATTCGCCAATTTGGCCCAGATCGGTTCAGATTTGGATATAGCTGCCATATAGACCGATCCTCCGATATAGGGTCTTAGGCCCATAAAAGCCACATGTATTATCCGATTTTGCTGAAATTCGGGACAGTGAGTTGTGTTAGGCCTTTCGTCATCGTCCGTCAATTTGGCTCAGATCGGTCCAGATTTGGATATAGCTGCCATATGGACCGATCTCTCGGTTTTAGGTTTTGGGGCCATAAAAAGTGCACTTATTGTCCGATGTTGCCGAAATTTGGGACAAAGAGTTAAGTTAAGCCCCTCCACATATATCTTCAAGTTGGTCTAGATCGATCAAGATTTGCATATAGCTGCCATATAAACCGATCTCTCGATTTAAAGTCTTGGCCTCATAGAAGGCGTATTTTTAATCCGATTGCGATTGAAATTTGACACACTGACTTATGTTATGGTTTTTGACATCCGTGTGGTATATATTTAGTTAAGATCGGTTTATTTTTAGATATAACTACTAAAAAGACCAATATTTTGTTATATACAATTGAACAATAACTTTTACTTATTAGTATCTGGTCCAAATCGGAACATAGCTGCTATGGGGCATAAGGTATGAATTTTGCACCGGATTTTGAGAAAAGGTGGTTCACATATATATCCGAGGTGGTGGGTATCCGAAGTTCGGCCCGGCCGAACTTAACGCCTTTTTACTTGTTTAACTTCACAGTATGAAGTTAATACTCTTGCACCTCTTGGTAACTCCGATCACTGCATTGTTTCAGAAATTTTTTTGGTACTCTGCTCTTCGTACTGCTTCCTCCCCAGTCCCGAAGCGGTCAATATTTTTATACGAAAAAGTACGTTGGGCTGAGCTCAATGGATTCTTTCAGCATTTTAATTGGAAACTATATTTTCTAGATGACGATATAAATGCAACTGCTGAAATGATTGAGAAGATAATTTTAAATGGAATGAAGACTTTTATTCCAGTTAAGACTACAACTAACTGCTAAATCAGACGACAAAAGTTGGTTTAACCAGACATGCAGGGATGCTGTCAGATCGAAAAAGGTTGCATTCAGGAACTGGCGCTTTCATAAAAATGCCAATACTGAACTGCTGCGAAAACAGGCAAGATATTCGTATGCCAATGTGCTTAGGCGCGAAAAATTTCTTTACGAACAGCGTCTGCGTACTAAGGTTCTTGCTTCTTCACGAGGAAGTAAGAGCTTTTGGTCGTTCGTGAAAATAGTAAAGGGTAGATCTTCATCTTGTTAAGGGCGATCAAAAGAAAATCTACATCTGAACTGATTTCTATTAACTTCAATACCAATTCAAATAGCAATACCGGGAGTCATAGGGGAATCCTTTGGGAAATTTTTGTGAGAATCGGTTTACAAATGACCAAATTATTTCAATTTTAGTAAAATCGGAGGAAAATATGTATGAGAGCTATATCTAAGTCTGAACTGATTTCTATGAAATTCAATCATAATGTCGAGACTTATAAGAGAATCACTCGTGTAAAATTTCGTGAGAATCGGTTTACAAATCTTATATATAAAAACCACTTAGTGTTTGTTTGTAGGTTTGTTTGTTTGTGTGTTTTTTATACACTCAGAAACGGCTGAACCGATTTTCTTGAAATTTTCACAGACGGTACATAATGATCCCGTGGTGAAAATAGGATACTACATTTTTGATATCTGAAGGCGGGGTGGACACTCCCCCTTACCCTAATTTTCAGACACGCCAGATCTCGGAGATGGGTGGTGCGATTTAAGCGATATTTTGTGTGCTCTCCTATAGTACCCTAAAAATAAAAATTTCGTTTCCAAATTTCGGATGGGGTACCTAGGGGGGCCGCCCCACCCTTAAACTTACCAAACATATATATTTAGACCAATCACGACAATATGGGACTCAAATGAAAGGTATTTTGGATAAGAAAACGTATCGGACATATTTACCGACCATGGCAATATGGGCCTCAAATGAAAGGTATTTGCGAGTAAAATACGAATCTGATATCCAAATGTGGGACCACGTTTCTGGGGATCCACGCCTTCCCCTAAACACCCCCCAAACAGGACTTATTTACTGACCATGGGAATATTGGGCTTAAATTAAAGGTATTTGAGTGTAGAATTAGAATCTGATATCCAAATATGAGACCAAGTATTTGGGAGGCCGCCTCTCCTCAAAAACCTCCCCCAAAGGGGACACATTTACGACTATAGCCACATGGGGCTCAAATGAAAGGTCTTTGGCTTTTGATGACTTTTGCAATATGAGGCTCAAATAAGAGGGTTTTTAGAGTGGAACACGAATCCGATATATATTTTCAAGGCCAACTCACTGAGTGAGCGCCCATCCCCCAAAACATCCCCCAAGCCGATCATGTTTGCCGACTATGAAAATATGGGGCTTAAATTAAAGGTATTTGGGAGTAGACCACGAATCTGATATCAACTTTAGGGACCAACTGTCTAGGTCCTCACCAAGACAATTCGGTCGTAAAGTGAGGGAAACTAAATATATATAGGGCCAATACCCCAAACCGGACATGAATGAGATTTGAAAACGAATTTGATATCCAATTTTGAGGCCAATGGCAATATGGGGTTCAAATAAATATATGAGAATAGAGCACGTTGCTGATATATTTTCCGGGCTTAGTGTTTGGGGGACCACCCCAATCCCCAAACCACTCCTTAATCGGCCATATTTACCGATCATGTCAATGTGGAGCTTAAATGGAACGTATTGGGGGGTAGAGCAAGAATTGAACCCACCCATCGCAAAATGGGGCCCAAATAAGGTAGAAGAATACGAATTTGATATCCAAATGTAGGACCATATATTTAGGACATCACCCCTTTCCCAAAACACCCCGCAAAAGTTATCAATTTTTCGACCATGCCAATATTGTGGTATTTAAGATTAACGAATTTGATAACCTATTTTGGGCCATGTGTTAGGGGGACGCCTCATCGTGTAAACTCCCATAAACCAATGGCAATATGGGGTTTAAAAAAATGGTATTTGAAAGAAGAGCACGATGCTGATATTTTTTCGGGGCCAAGTGTCTGGGGGACCACCTCACCCCCGAACACACCCCTAAATCAGATATCATGAGAGTATCGGGCGGAAATAAAGTATTTTAACAATACACCTTACATCCAAACTTAAATTCGTAGACCAATAAAGATCATATGGGATTCGGACAAAGGCACTTATATTGTTAACCTGTTAGTCAGGCGCTATACTATTTTCTTAGCATGGTTTTTTACTAAAAGATCTTAAATTGTTCAAAATAAATATTCCAAGGAAACTTTTTTTCCATATAAAGTTAAAGAAGGCGTAGCGGAGCGGGCCAGGGTCAGCTAGTAACTATATAATTGCTAATTAAGTCCAAATCGGACGAACTTATTTATATGGGAGCTGTATTCAAGTCTGACCCGATTTATTCCAATTTCAATAGGCTTCGTCTCTAGGCCCAAGAAAACGCTTGTGTCAAATTTGAAGATCGGATGAAAATTGCGACTTGTACTTTGTACACAGTTATAATAACCCGTACCACAGTAGTGGTCCTTCAAGACCACTAATCACAATCTGTGAAGACTTCAAGAAAATCGTTTCAGCCGCTTTTGAGTCTATAAGGAACAAACAAACAATCAAACACAAATTCATTTTTATACCTACCTATCCTATGGTGGTTGGGGGTATATTTTCATTTGCAACACATCGATTTTCGACCCAACAAAGTATATATTGGGTTGCCTAAAAAGTAATTGCGGATTTTTTAAAAGAAAGTAAATGAGTTTTTAATAAAACTTAGAATGAACTTTAATCAAATATATTATTGTCATTTTGTTCGATAACCTTTTGCCATCTTCCTGGCAAATTTAGTATTCCACGCTCATAGAACTTCTGGCCCTTATCTGCAAAAAACTGAACCAAGTGCGATTTTATAGCCTCATCATTGCCGAAAGTTTAACCATTTAAGGAGTTCTGCAAAGATCGAAATAAATAGTAGTCTGATGGTGCAAGGTGTGGGCTATATGGTCGATGCATCAAAAGTTCCCAGCCAAGCTCACTCAGTTTTTGGCGAGTGACCAAAGATGTGTGCGGTCTAGCGTTGTCCTGGTGGAATATGACACCTTTACGATCGACCAATTCTGGTCGCTTCTCCTTAATGGCTGTATTCAATTTGTCCAATTGTTGACAGTAAACATCCGAATTAATCGTTTGGTTCCTTGGAAGCAGCTCAAAATATACCACACCCTTCCAATCCCAACAAACAGACAGCATAACCTTCTTTTGGTGGATATCAGCCTTTGAAGTGGTTTGAGCTGGTTCACCATGCTTGGACCATGATCGTTTTCGACTAACGTTGTTGTAAACAATCCATTTTTCATCTCTAGTTATGATTCGTTTTAAAAACGGATCGAATTCATTGCGTTTAAGGTGCATATCACAAGCGTTGATTCGGTTTGCTAAATGAATTTCTTTCAATACATGTGGTATCCATATTAAAATTGACGCCAAACAAACATATGGAAACAAAATTTCGCGCACTTTTTTTCTAAAGCAAGCTAAAAGTAACAGCTGATAACTGACAGAAGAAAGAATGCAATTACAGAGTCACAAGCCGTTGAAAACATTTGTCAACGCCGACTATATTACCGACAATTACTTTTTGGGCAACCCAATATATTTCAGATTGTCGTAAAATTCTAAGGCTATTTAACGATCCCCGTGGCTTTCCATCAGTTGTAATCACTCTACAGCCTTCAAAAAATTGAGACATTGAGCTGAAATTTGGGACAAATACGTATTTTTGCTGCATGCATATTAAGTTCTTGAACCTGCCAAATTTGGATATAGCTGCTATATAGACCGATCAGCCCGATAGACCGATAAATGGTCTTAAGTCCATAAAAGTTGCTTTTATTATCCGATTTCGCTGAAATTATAAATAGTGAGTTGTTCTAAGCCTCCCGACATCCGACTAACATGTTGTTCGTCTCCGACCATATACTTTTAGAGTGGAAGAATGTGATTAATGCCAATCCTGAGGATGACACGATCTGCATCGTTTTGGTGCTGGGCCATAGCGGAGCATGGGAAAATGAACAAGTAAAAGCGTGCTAAGTTCGGCCGGGCCGAATCTTATATACCCTCCACCATGGATCGCATTTGTAGAGTTCTTTTCCCGGCATCTCTTCTTAGCAAAAAAGGATATAAGAAAAGAGTTGCTCTGCTATTAAAACGATATCAAGATATGGTCCGGTTCGGACCACAATTAAATTATATGTTGGAGACCTGTGTAAAATTTCAGCCAATTCGTATAAGAATTGCGCCCATTGGGGCTCACGAAGTAAAATAGAGACAACGATTTATATGGGATCTGTATCGGGCTATAGACCGATTCAGACCATAATAAACACGTTTGTTGATGGTCATGAGAGGATCCGTCGTACAAAATTTCAGGCATATCGGATAATGATTGCGACCTCTAGGGGTCAAGAAGTCAAGATCCCAGATCGGTTTATATGGCAGCTATATCAGGTTATGAACCGATTTGAACCTTATTTGACACAGTTGTTGAAAGTAAAAATAAAATATACGTCATGCAAAATTTCAGCCAAATCGGATAAGAATTGCGCCCTCTAAAAGCTCAAGAAGTCAAATCCCCAGATCTGTTTATATGACAGCTATATCAGGTTATGGACCGATTTCAACCATACTTGGCACAGTTGTTGGATATCATAACGAAATACTTCGTGCAAAATTCATTCAAATCGGATAAGAATTGTGCCCTCTAGAGGCTCAAGAAGTCAAGACCCAAGATCGGTTTATATGGCAGCTATATCAGGTTATGGGCCGATTCGAACCATACTTGGCGCAGTTGTTTGATATCATAACAAAAAGCGTCGTGCAAAATTTCATTCCAATCGGATATGAATTGCGCACTCTAGAGGCTGAAGAAGTCAAGACCCCAGATCGGTATATATGGCAGCTATTTCAAAACATGGACCGATATGGCCCATTTACAATACCAACCGACCTACACTAATAAGAAGTATTTGTGCAAAATTTCAAGCGGCTAGCTTTACTCCTTCGGAAGTTAGCGTGCTTTCGACAGACAGACGGACGGACGGACGGACGGACAGACGGACGGACATGGCTAGATCGACATAAAATGTCACGACGATCAAGAATATATGTACTTTATGGAGTCTCAGACGAATATTTCGAGTAGTTACAAACAGAATGACGAAATTAGTATATCCCCTATCTTATGGTGGAGGGTATAAAAAGCAGACGATTTGGCAATGAAGGTATGAGGACTGCTGTTAATAAATTTCGTAAGCCCGAAACCTTTCGAAATGTCTTTCGAAATGACTGAGCATCTCCGATAGCAGCATATATCCAGTAAGAACAAGACCACCGAAACAGCATTTCACTAACTAATCGCCTACAAACAGTGTTCCCTCGCTATCAAGGAATATACCATGGTAGCATTTCTTGACATTGACGATTGTCACTATGGTTCCACACTAGACGACCAGGTGGGCCTTGTATTGATCTCTGAAGAACTACAACTGGTCATATCGAGAAGGTTATCCGACCACTGTAGTGTGGGAAATCTATGGCATCTTCGTTGTCTAAAATTTTTTTCAAATTTTAACTTTAAATTTATTAAAAAAATTGTTTTCCCATTAAAATGGATTTGTTTTACATATATATATATATATATCAATTTGATATCAGAACACACACAACTATAGTCATGGAAATTGAAAATCATTAAAACCCACAAAATGAATGACACAAATTAGAAGCGTAGTTATAATAAAATCATTGAACGTCCAAAATGACACACGTAAATGCCTATGATAATTAAGTCGATTTATTCAAATACCAAATATCCACTTGAACCACACTAGCGACACAAAAACGCAACGCAACTCAGTCAATGAATATTAAATTAACTAAATTATGGCAATAATTAAAGGTAGTAGTAATTATGTTAATTGATTCGTAAATTCGAAACTGTAAACTTTCGATAGAAAAAATTTTGTGTATTGAATGGCATGAAAAATGGGAGGAGCTTAAATTATTTGAATTTTATTTTGTTGCATTTTCAACCTCTTTTTTAAATCCTACACCATCAGTGCAATTGTTTGTAACACCCAGAGGGAAGAGATAAAGATCCATTTGTAAGTATACCGATCGACTCGGAATCACTTTCTGGTTCGATTGAGCTGTGTCCGTCTGTATTTCATCTGATTTTCTTAAATTTGGCACATACATTTCTTTGGCGTAGAGATGAAGCCTATTGAAATTGGAAAAAATCGATTCAGATTTAGATACAGCTCTGATGTATATATATCGCCCGATTTTCAATCCCAGAGTCACTGCAAGAGCATTTTTTGATCAATCTATCCAAAATTTTTTACAACGCTTTCCACGACGACTATCACAATATCTAAGAAGTTTGCTCGAAATCGGTTCAGATTTAGATATATCTCCCATATATATGTTTATCCGATTTTGAGAACTATTGAAATGAAGTGTTCTTTTGTTAACCGAATCTCTAGAAATTTGGCAAGAAGGATTTTCTTATGGCCCTTCATAGAAATCGGTTCAGATTTAGATTTAGCTGCCATAAACGTATATCGCCCAATTTATTGACCAATCTCGTCAAAGTTTTGTACAACGCTTTCCTCGACGACGGCGACAGTATTGGTCGAAATCTGTTCAGATTTAGATATAACTCCCATATATATGTTCATCAGATTTTGATAAAAATTGTCTTGAGAAAAAGATTCATAAAAATTTATTTAGAAAAACTCATTAAAATTTGTTTGGAAAAAATTGCATTAATATTTTGTACTTAAGAAAAAGAATTTTAAGGTGGTCCTGGTCTGAGAAAAATTTTGTCCCTTAATCTTCTTATATATAAAAATAAATTTGTGTTTGTTTGTAGGTTTGTTTCTTTGTATGTTTGTGTGTTCCTTATAGACTCAGAAACGGCTGAACCGATTTTCTTCAAATTTTTACAGATGGTGCATAATGATCCCGTGGTGAAAATAGGGTACTACACTTTTTGATATCTGAATTTTCAGAAACGCCAGATCTCGCCAGATATCCAATTGTCGGACCAAGTGTTAGGGGGACCACCCCAACCCCCAAAACACCCCTAAATCGGGGTGTTTTGGGGGTTGGGGTGGTCGGACATATTTACCGACCATTGCAATATGGGACTCAAATGAAAGGTATTTGCGAGTGGAATACGAATCTGATATCCAAATGTGGGACCACGTTTATGGGGGTCTACCCCTTCCCCAAAACACTCCCAAACAGGACTTATTTACTGACCATGGGAATATGGGGCTTAAATAGAAGGTATTTAAATGTAGAATACGAATCTGATATCCAAATATGGAACCAAGTATTTGGTGGGCCGCCTCTCACCAAAAACATCCCCCAAAGGGGACAAATTTACGACCATAGCCATATGGGGCTCAAATGAAAGGTCTTTGGGAGTAAAGCACGAATCTGATATCAATATTCGGGAGAGTGCCTACGGGGCCACCCAACCCCCACAACACCACCCAAATAGTAAGTATTTTCTGACTATTGCAATAAGTGGCTCAAATAAGAGATTTTTCAAAGTAGAACATGAATCCGATATATATTTTCAAGGCCAACTCACTGAGTGGCCGCCCACCGACTAAGGAAGTATGGGACTCAAATTAAAGGTACGTGGGAGTAGACCACGTATCTGATATCAACATTAGAGGCCACCTGTCTAGCGGCGGTCCCACCACCAAAACAACCCCCAAATAGGACGTATTTGCTCACCAAGACAATTTGGGTCTTAAAGAGAGTGGAACTAAATATTTATAGTTTTTAGGGACAATACCCCAAACCGGACATATTTGCTGACTTTTGCAATAAGGAGTTTAAATGAGATTAGAAAACGAATTTGATAATAACAAGTAAAAAGGCGTTAAGTTCGGCCGGGCCGAACTTTGGATACCCACCACCTCGGGTATATATGTAAACCACCTTTCATCAAAATTCGGTGAAAATTTCATACCTTATGTCCCATATCAGTTATATCAAAATAGGTTACGATTTGGACCAAATACTAATAAGTATACTAGCTAAATCTAAAAATAAACCGATCTGAACTATATACAACACGGATGTCGAAAAGCCTAATGTAAGACACTGTATCAAACTTCAGTGAAATCGGATTATAAATGCGCCTTTTATGGGGCCAAGACTTTAAATCGATATATCGGTCTATGTGGCAGCTACATCCAAATCTGGACCGATCTGTGCGATATTGCAGAAGTATGTCAAGGCCCTTAACCTAACTTACTGTCCCAAATTTCGGCGACATCAGACAATAAATGAGCATTTTATGGGCCCAAAACCATAAATCAAGAAATCGGTCTATATGGCAGCTATATTCAAATCTGAACCGATCTGGACCAAATTAAAGAAAGATGTCGAAGGGGCTAACACAACTCATTGTTCCAAATTTTAGCAAAATCGGATAATAAATGTGGGTTTTATGGGCCTAACACCATAAAACGGAGGATCGGTCTATATGGCAGCTATATCCAAATCTGAACCGATTTGGGCCAAATTAACGAAGGAAGTCGAAGGGCCTAACACAACTCACTGTCCCAAATTTCAGAAAAATCGGAAAATAAATGTGGCTTTTATTGGCCTAAGACCCTAAATCGGCGGATCGGTCTATAAGGGGGTTATATCAAGATATAGTCCGTTATAGCCCATCTTCGAACTTAACCAGCTTATGGACAAAAAAAGAATCTGTGCAAAATTTCAGCTCAATATCTCAATTTTTAAAGACTGTAGCGTGATTTCAACAGACAGACGGACAGACGGACGGACATGTCTAGATCGTCTTAGATTTTTACGCTGATCAAGAATATATATACTTTATAGGGTCGGAAATGGATATTTCGATGTGTTGCAAACGGAATGACAAAACGAATATACCCCCATCCTTCGGTGGTGGGTATAAAAATAAATGATATATAGATATATGAGAATAGAGCACGTTGCTGATATATTTTCAGGGCTTAGTGTTTGGAGGACCACCCCAATCCCCAAAACACCCCTAAATCGGCATATTTACCGACCATGTTAATGTGGAGCTTAAATGAAAGGTATTGGGAGGTAGAGCAAGAATTGATACCCATTTTCGGGACCAATTTTCTGGGGGTCTACCCCTTTCCCAAAATACCCCACAAACAGCAAGTTTATACCGACCTTCGCAATATGGGGCTCATATAAAGGTATTTGGAAGTAGAATACGTATTTGATATCCAAATATAGGTTCATGTATTTAGGGCATCACCCCTTTCCCAAAACACCTCCAATGAGAAATAATTTTTTGACCGTGCCAATATGTGGCTCAAATGAAAAGTATTTGAGATTAGAAAACGAATTTGATTACCTGTAAACTCCTCTTAAGCCAATGACAATATAGGGTTTAAATAAATGGTATTTGAGAGAAGAGCACGATGCTGATATGTTTTCAGGGCCAAATGTCTGGGGGGCCACCTCTTCCCCTAAAATACCACTAAATCAGACATCATGAGAATATCGGGATGAAATGAAATATTTTAAGAATGGAGTACACCTTTCATCCAAACTTAAATTCGTAGACCAATAAAGATCATATGGGATTCAGTTAAAGGCACTTATATTGTTAAACTGCTAAAATTAAACTGTTAGTCAAGTTAGCATGGTATTTCACTAAAAGACCTCTAATAGTCGAAAATAAATATTCTAAAGAAACTTTTGTTCCCCATAAAGTAAAAGAAGGCGCAGTTGAGCGGGCCCGAGTCGGCTAGTAATATTATTAATATGAAATTTTGTCGTTTAAAAAAATTTTGCAAACATTTTGTTATACCCACCACCGAAGGATGGGGGTATATTCATTTTGTCATTCCATTTGCAATACTTCGAAATATCCATTTCCGACCCTATAAAGTATATATACATTCTTGATCAGCGTAAAAATCTAAGACGATCTAGACATGTCCGTCCGTCTCTCTGTTGAAATCACGCTACAGTCTTCAAAAATAGAGATATTGAGCTGAAACTTTGCACAGATTATTTTTGTGGCCATAAGCAGGTTAAGTTCGAAGATGGGCTATATCGGACTATATCCTGATATAGCCCCCATTTAGACAGATCCACCGATTTCGGGTCTTAGGACAATAAAAGCCACATTTATTAACCGATTTTGCTGAAATTTAGGACAGTGAGTTGCGTAAGGCCATTCGACATCCATCGTTAATTTGGCCCAGATCGGTCCAGATTTGGATATAGCTGCCATATAGACAGGTCTGCCGAATTATGGTTTTATGCCCATAAAAGCCACATTTATTATCCGATTTTGCTGAAGTTTGGGACGGTGAGTTGTGTTAGGCCTTTCTACATTCTTCGTAAATTTGGCACGGATCGGTCCAGACTTGGTTGTAGCTGCCATATAAACCGATCCTCCGATTTAGGGTCTTAAGCCCATAAAAGCCACATTTATTATCCGATTTTGCTAAAACTTATGACAGTGAGTTGTGTTAGGACCTTCAACATCTTTCTTCAATTTGGCCTTTATTGGACCAGATTTGGATATAGCTGCCATATAGACCGATCTTTCGATTTAAGGTTTTGGGCCCATAAAAGGCGCATTTATTGTCCGATTTAGCTGAAATTTGGGACAGTGAGTTAAGTTATGCTCCTTGACGTTCTTTTGCAACATGGCACAGATCGGTACAGATTTGGATATAGCTGCCATATAAACCGATCTCTCGGTTTTAGTTGTTGTGGCCATAAAAGGCGCATTTATTATCCATCGTTGCCGAAATTTGGGACAGAGAGTTAAGTTTAGCCCCTCCACATGTATCTGCAATTTAGTCCAGATCGATCAAGATTTGCATATAGCTGCCATATAGACCGATATCTCAATTTAAAGTCTTGGCCGCATAAAGAGCTCATTTATAATACGATATCACTGAAATTTGAAACAGTGACTTATGTTAGGCTTTTCAGCATCAATGTTGTATATGGTTCAGATCGGTTTATTTTTATATATAGCTACTAAAAAGACCAATAGTTTGTTATACACAGTTGAACAATTACTTGGACCAAATACTAATAAGTAAAGGGTGATTTTTTTGAGGTTAGGATTTTCATGCATTAGTATTTGACAGATCACGTGGGATTTCAGACATGGTGTCAAAGAGAAAGATGCTCAGTATGCTTTGACATTTCATCATGAATAGACTTACTAACGAGCAACGCTTGCAAATCATTGAATTTTATTACCAAAATCAGTGTTCGGTTCGAAATGTGTTCATTCACCGTAACGTTGCGTCCAACAGCATCTTTGAAAAAATACGGTCCAATGATTCCACCAGCGTAAAAACCACACCAAACATGGCATTTTTCGGGATGCATGGGCAGTTCTTGAACGGCTTCTGGTTGCTCTTCACTCCAAATGCGACAATTTTGCTTATTTACGTAGCCATTCAACCAGAAATGAGACTCATCGCTGAACAAAATTTGTCAAAATTCGAACACATTTCGAACCGAACACTGATTTTGGTAATAAAATTCAATGATTTGCAAGCGTTGCTCGTTAGTAAGTCTATTCATGATGAAATGTCAAAGCATACTGAGCATCTTTCTCTTTGACACCATGTCTGAAATCCCACGTGATCTGTCAAATACTAATGCATGAAAATCCAAACCTCAAAAAAATCACCCTTTACTTATTAGTATTTGGTCCAAATCGGAACATATTTGGTTATAACTGCTATGGGACATAAAGTATGCAATTTCCACCTGGTTTTGATGAATGGTGGTTTACATATATACCCGATATGGTAGGTGTCCAAAGATCGGCCGAACTTAACGCCTTTTTACTTGTTATACCCTCCACCATAAGATGGGTGGTATACTAATTTCGTCATTCTGTTTGTAACTACTCGAAATATTCGTCTGAGAACCCATAAAGTATATATATTCTTGATCGTCGTGACATTTTATGTCGATCTAGCCATGTCCGTCCGTCTGTCCGTCCGTCCGTCCGTCTGTCCGTCCGTCCGTCCGTCTGTCCGTCCGTCCGTCCGTCCGTCCGTCTGTCTGTCGAAAGCACGCTAACTTCCGAAGGAGTAACGCTAGCCGCTTGCACAAATACTTCTTATTAGTGTAGGTCGGTTGGTATTGTAAATGGGCCATATCGGTCCATGTTTTGATATAGCTGCAATATAAACCGATCTTGGGTCTTGACTTCTTGAGCCTCTAGAGTGCGCAATTCTTATCCGATTTGAATGAAATTTTGCATGACGTGTTTTGCTATGATATCCAACAACTGTGCCAAGAATGGTTCAAATCGGTCCATAACCTGATATAGCTGCCATATAAACCGATCTTGGGTCTTGACTTCTTGAGCCTCTAGAGTGCGCAATTTTTATCCGATCAGAATGAAATTTTGCACGACGTGTTTTGTTAAGACATCCAACAACTGTGCCAAGTATGGTTCAAATCGGTCCATAACCTGATATAGCTGCCATATAAACCGATCTTGGGTTTTGACTTCTTGAGCCTCTAGAGTGCGCAATTTTTATCCGATCAGAATGAAATTTAGCACGACGTGTTTTTTTATGATATCCAACAACTGTGCCAAGTATGGTTCAAATCGGTCTATAACCTGATATAGCTAGCACATAAACCGATCTTGGGTCTTGACTTCTTGACCCTCTAGAGGGCGCAATTCTTATCCGATTGGAATGGAATTTCGCACTACGAGTTTTGTTATGATACCCAACAACTGTGCCAGGTATGGTTCAAATCGGTCCATAACCTGATATAGCTACCATATAAACCGATCTTGGGTCTTGACTTCTTGAGCCTCTAGAGGGCACAATTTTTATCCGATTTGAATGAATTTTTGCACGAGGTATTTCGTTATGATATTCAACAACTGTGCCAAGTATGGTTCAAATCGGTCCATAACCTGATATATCTGTCATATAAGCAGATCTGGGGATTTGATTTCTTGAGATTCTAGAGGGCCCAATTCCTATCCGATTTGGCTGAAATTTTGCATGACGTTTTTATTTTTTCTTTGAACAACTGTGTCAAATAAGGTTCAAATCGGTTCATAACCTGATATAGCTGTCATATAAACCGATCTGGGATCTTGACTTCTTGACCCCTAGAGGTCGCAATTATTATCCGATATGCCTGAAATTTTGTACGACGGATCCTCTCATGACCATCAACAAACGTGTTTATTATGGTCTGAATCGGTCTATAGCCCGATACAGATCCCATATAAATCGTTCTCTCTATTTTACTTCGTGAGCCCCAATGGGCGCAATTCTTATGGCTGAAATTTTACACAGGTCTCCAACATATAATTTAATTGTGGTCCGAACCGGACCATGTCTTGATATCGTTTTAATAGCAGAGCAACTCTTTTCTTATATCCTTTTTTGCCTAAGAAGAGATGCCGGGAAAAGAACTCTACAAATGCGATCCATGGTGGAGGGTATATAAGATTCGGCCCGGCCGAACTTAGCACGCTTTTACTTGTTTTTAAAATAAATTTATTTTTTTTCTATAGACTACATTATTTGTGGGGGCTCGGGCAAGAGGGCCCCTGGCTACGTCCCTGGCTCCCATATAAACCGATCTCCCGATTATATTTCCTAAGCTTCTAAAAAGTGTAAACCTGATCCAATTTGTTAAACTTTTTATCCCATGACCTTCAACATGGGTGACAAATATATTTTGCCTCGGTCTATAGCCTGATACATCTCCGCTATAAATTGATCTCCCTATTTTATTTTTGAGTCCCTAAAGTGCGCAATTTTTATCCGATTTAGCTGAAAATTTTCACAAAAACTACTACTATGGTCTTCAACATTTGAAACAGGGTGTTATTCTCAGCCTACCGACATACGACTTAATATGCAGATAATGGTTCTGAAACCTATGAAAGCTTTTTTTACTACCCGATTTCGCTGAAATTTGAATTAGTGGGTTATTTTAAGAATCCGACCTAAATATGGTAAAGATTAGACTGCATGCATTTAGCTGCGATGTAGACTGATCTTCAAACTTAGGGTCCTAATCCCATAAAAGAGGTTTTTTTTTCCAGTTTTTCACTGAAACTGTTACATGTATATTAGTTCTTGGGACCTGAATGAAATTTGATCGAGATCAGCTCCGATTTAGATATAACTATGGATATATAGTAGTGGAGTTATAATTAAATAGGATGATTATTATATCCTTGGTTGTGGGAATCCAAAGTTTTTACTTGTTTAAATTAAGATACAAAAGGCCAAGCCAGTCAGATGCACATTAGTAGTGCAATAACAAACAAGTAAAAGCGTGCTAAGTTCGGCCGGGCCGAATCTTATATACCCTCCACCATGGATCGCATTTGTCGAGTTCTTTTCCTGGCATCTCTTCTTAGGCAAAAAAGGATATAAGAAAAGATTTGCTCTGCTATTAGACCGATATCAATATAGGGTCCGGTTTGGACCACAATTAAATTATAAGTTGGAGACCTATGTAAAATATCAGCCAATTCGAATAAGAATTGCTCGATTGATCAATTTATATGGAAGCTGTATCGGGCTATATACCGATTCAGACCATAATAAACACGTATGTTGATGGTCAAGAGAGGATCCATCGTACAAAATTTCAGGCATATCGGGTAATAATTGCGACATCTAGAGGCTCAAGAAGTCAAGATCCCAGATCGGTTTATATGGCAGCTATATCAGGTTATGGACCGATATAAACCTTATTTGACACAGTTATTGAAAGTAAAAATGAAATACGTCATGCAAAATTTCAGCCAAATCGGATAGGAATTGCGCCTCTAGGGACTCAAGAAGTCAAGACCCAAGATCGGTTTATATGACAGCTATATCAGGTTATAAACCGATTTGAACCATACTATACACACTTGTTGAATATCACAGCGAAACACGTCGTGCGAAATTTCATTCCAATCGGATATGAATTGCGCACTCTAGAGGCTCAAGAAGTCAAGACCCAAAATCGGTTTATAAGGCAGCTATATCAAAACATGGACCGATATGGCCCATTTACAATACCAACCGACCTACACTAATAAGAAGTATTTGTGCAAAATTTGAAGCGGCTAGCTTTACTCCTTCGGAAGTAAGCGTGCTTTCGACAGACAGACGGACGAACGGACGGACATGGCTAGATCGACATAAAATGTCGCGATGATCAAGAATAAATATACTTTATGGGGTCTCAGACGAATATTTCGAGTAGTTATAAACAGAATGACGAAATTAGTTTACTCCCCATCCTATGGTGGAGGGTATAACAAGTAAAAGCGTGCAAAGTTCGGCCGGGCCGAATCTTATATACCCTCCACCATGGATCGCATTTGTCGAGTTCTTTTCCCGGCATCTCTTCTTAGGCAAAAAAGGATATAAGAAAAGAGTTGCTCTGCTATTAAAACGATATCAAGATATGGTCCGGTTTGGACCACAATTAAATTATATGTTGGAGACCTGTGTAAAATTTCAGCCAATTCGTATAAGAATTGCGCCCATTGGGGCTCACGAAGTAAAATAGATAGAACGATTTATATGGGATCTGTATCGGGCTATAGACCGATTCAGACCATAATAAACACGTTTGTTGATGGTCATGAGAGGATCCGTCGGCATATCGGTAATAATAATTGCGACTTCTAGGGGTCAAGAAGTCAAGATCCCAGATCGGTTAATATGGCAGCTATATCAGGTTATGAACCGATTTGGAGGTTATTTGACACAGTTGTTGAAAGTAAAAATAAAATACGTCATGCAAAATTTCAGCCAAATCGGATAGGAATTGCGCCCTCTAGAAGCTCAAGAAGTCAAATCCCCAGATCTGTTTATATGACAGCTATATCAGGTTATGGACCGATTTCAACCATAGTTGGCAAAGTTGTTGGATATCATAACGAAATACTTGGTGCCAAAAATTCATTCCAATCGGATAAGAATTGCGCACTCTAGAGGCTCAAGAAGTCAAGACCCAAGATCGGTTTATATGGCAGCTATATCAGGTTATGGACCGATTTAAACCATACTTGGCACAGTTGTTGGGTATCATAACAAAACACGTCGTGCGAAATTCCATTTCAATCGGATAAGAATTGCGCCCTCTAGAGGCTCAAGAAGTCAAGACCCAAGATCGGTTTATATGGCAGCTATATCAGGTTATGAACCGATTTGAACCATACTTGGCACAGTTTTTGAGTATAATAACAAAACACGTCGTGCAAAATTTCATTTCAATCGGATAAGAATTGCGCACTCTAGAGGCTCAAGAGGTCAAGACCCAAGATCGGTTTATATGGCAGCTATATCAGGTTATGGACTGATTTGATCCATACTTGGCACAGTTGTTGGATATCATAACAAAACACGTCGTGCAAAATTCCATTTCAATCGGATAAGAATTGCGCCCTCTAGAGGCTCAAGAAGTCAAGACCCAAGATCGGTTTATATGGCAGCTATATCAGGTTATAAACCGATTTGAACCATACTTGGCACAGTTGTTGGATATCATAAAAAAACACGCCGTACAAAATTTCATTCGAATCGGATAAGAATTGCGCACTCTAGAGGCTCAAGAAGTCAAGACCCAAGATCGGTTTATATGGCAGCTATAACAAAACATGGACCGATATGGCCCATTTACAATACCAACCGACCTACACTAATAAGAAGTATTTGTGCAAAATTTCAAGCGGCTAGCTTTACTCCATCGGAAGTTAGCGTGCTTTCGACAGACAGACGGACGGACGGACGGACGGACGGACGGACGGACGGACGGACGGACAGACGGACGGACATGGCTAGATCGACATAAAATGTCACGACGATCAAGAATATATATACTTTATGGGGTCTCAGACGAATATTTCGAGTAGTTACAAACAGAATGACGAAATTAGTATACCCCCCATCTTATGGTGGAGGGTATAAAAATTATATAGCCTACTTTACTTCCCAGACAAACGTACACAATCTATAAAAATTTTAGAAAAATCGGTTCAGCCAAGCATCATGTAGTCATTATGGGTCTAATGGCGTTTTTGAGGGGTATAAAAATGTGAGCTAGCTCAGCCTCATTTCGAAATGTATACCAATGGATGGATCAGGTAACTTCTGGACAGTAATATTCCAGAAATTAAGATCATGTCTTCCAAAAAAATTTCTAAAAAAAATTCTAAAAAATTCTAAAGTAATCAAAGCAAGTAACAGGCGACCTTAAAAAGTAGCATACACATTTTTTTCAGCAGACTTTTGTACTCAAAACAGCAGATTTTGTTAGTTGAAATGGCAGTAAGAAATGTTTGCTAATACAAATGCTCTGTGTGCTAAAACAGCAGTAATGTCTGCTTTCCCATTTTCAGCAGACAAAAACTGCTGTTTAAGCAATCATTTTTGCTGTTTTGAATAACAAATTTTGTTGAGTATATATATTATTGGTCGTCATAAAAATCTTAGACGATCTACCGATTTAAGGTCATAAGCCCATAATAGTCACATTTATTATCCGATTTGGCTGAAAATTAAGATAGTGAGTTGTGTTAGACCACTCGATATACTTCTTCAATTTGGCCCAGATCGGTCCAGAATTGGATGCAGCTTCCATATTGACCGATCTCTCGATATAAGGTCTTGGGCCCATAAAAGACGCATATATTGTCCGATTTCGCTGAAATTGAACATATAAAGCTAGCAGCTTGGAATTTTGAATATATACTTCTTATTGATGTAGGTCGTTGGGGATTGCAAATGACCCATATTGGTTCAGATTTGAATATAGCT
This sequence comes from Stomoxys calcitrans, assembly GCF_963082655.1. Lineage (NCBI taxonomy): Eukaryota > Metazoa > Arthropoda > Insecta > Diptera > Muscidae > Stomoxys > Stomoxys calcitrans. The sequence goes on from NC_081552.1 coordinate 62,662,007, forward strand.
CCCACAATGATAGAAAGAGAACGGTACTTTATCAATACCGGCTGGTATTATTTTATATGCGTTTTTGGTAAAAAGTTTTAATACAATTTGTTATACCTTTTAGTACCAGACGAAGGAGACTATTAAGAATTGAATGCGTCACATTTGTATTCTTGTCATAGCGGTAAAAGTACTGTTTAGCTTTGTACTTAATACATTACGAACAATATTTGTTTCAATTAAATAAATTGTTTTAATACGATTTGTGTGCATCAAAACGTGCTAAAATATTCGAAAGCGGGGGAAACGAAACTGGTACATACCCTATAGAAATTATCTACTTCAAAAACATAATAAATCGCTTGTGTGGTAAACGATGCTGTATTGGTTATTCATATCAAAATTATTTCAAGGAATCATTGGATATGGAATCAATTGCTAAATACAACGAATCGAGGTTGGAACATTATTTTTAAACCTTCATTTAGTCATTCCGTTTGCAACACATCGAAATATAAATTTCCGGCCCTACAGGTGTATATAATTCGGATCGTCATAAAATTCTAAGACGATTTAACGATGTCCGTGTGTCTGTCCGTCTGTTGGAATCACTCTACAGCCTTTAAAAATTGAGATATTTAACTGAAATTTGGCACAGATACATCTTTTTGATGCACACTGGTTAAGTTCTTGAAAGGGCCAAATCGGACCATACTTGGATATAGCGGCTATATAGACCGATCTGCCTATAAAGGGTCTAATGGCCATAAATGCTTTATTATACCCTTCACCATAGGATGGGGGGTATACTAATTTCGTCATTCTGTTTGTAACTACTCGAAATATTCGTCTGAGACCCCATAAAGTATATATATTCTTGATCGTCGCGACATTTTATGTCGATCTAGCCATGTCCGTCCGTCTGACTGTCGAAAGAACGCTAACTTCCGAAGGAGTAAAGCTAGCCGCTTGCACTTTGCATTTTGAACAAATACTTCTTATTAGTGTAGGTCGGTTGGTATTGTAAATGGGCCATATCGGTCCATGTTTTGATATAGCTGCCATATAAACCGATCTTGGGTCTTGAATTCTTGAGCCTCTAGAGTGCGCAATTCTTATCCGATTGGAATGAAATTTCGCACGACGTGTTTTGTTATGATATCCAACAATTGTGCCAAGTATGGTTCAAATCGGTCCATAACCTGATATAGCTGTCATATAAACCGTTCTTGGGTCTTGACTTCCTGAGCCTCTAGAGTGCGCAACTCTTATCCGTTTGGAATGAAATTTTGCATGACATATTTTATTCTTACTTTCAACAACTGTGTCAAATAAGGTTCAACTCGGTTCATTACCTGGTATAGCTGCCATATAAACCGATCTGGGATCTTGACTACTTGAGCCTCTAGAGGTCGCAATTATTATCCGATTTGCCTGAAATTTTGTACGACGGATCTTCTCATGACCATCAACATACGTGTTTATTATGGTCTGAATCGGTCTATAGCCCGATATAGCTCCCATATAAATTGATCTCTCTATTTAACTTCTTGAGCCCCAAAAGGGCGCAATTCTTATTCGAATAAGCTGACATTTTACACAGGTCTCCAACATATAATTTAATTGTGGTCCAAACCGGACCATATCTTGATATCGGTCTAATAGCAGAGCAAATCTTTTCTTATATCCTTTTTTGTCTAAGAAGAGATGCCGGGAAAAGAACTCGACAAATGCGATCCATGGTGGAGGGTATATAAGATTCGGCCCGGCCGAACTTTGCACTTTTAATTGTTTTTATCAAATTTGGTTGAAATTTGAAACAGTGAATGGTTTTAGGCCTCATCCAAGTGAATCGTTTAAGGACAATATCGCACCCAAATATTAAGGTCAGATAAATAAAAGCTTAATTTTTAATATTAGATATTAGACCCACATGTGGTTCAGATCGGATTATATTTAGATATAGCTGTCATATAGACCGATCTGCTGATAAGACGTCTGAAGCCCATAAAAGCTTTTTATACCCACCACCGAAGGATGGGGGTATATTCATTTGGTAATTCCGTTTGCAACACATCGAAATATTCATTTCCGACCCTATAAAGTATATGTCCTTGATCAGCATAAAAATCTAAGACCATCTAGACATGTCCGTCCGTCTGTCCGACTGTCTGTTGAAATCACGCTAAAGTCTTCAAAAAAAGAGATATTGAGCTGAAATTTTACACATATTCTTTTTTTGTCCATAAGCAGGTTAAGTTCCAAGATGGGCTATATCAGCCTATATATTGATATAGCCCCCATATAAACCGATCCGCCGATTTAGGGTCTAAGGCCAATAAAAGCCATATTTATTATCCGATTTTGCTGAAATTTTGGACAGTGAGTTGTGTTAGGCCCTTCGACATCCTTCGTCATTTTGGCTCAAATCGATCTAGATTTGGATATAGCTGCCATATAGACCGATCCTCCAATTTAGGGTATTGGGCCCATAGAAGTCACATTTGCTGAAATTTGGGACAGTACGTTGTCTTACGCCCTTCGACATCCTTCGTCAATTTGGCTCAAATCGATCCAGATTTGGATATAGCTGCCATATAGACCGATCCTCCGATTTGGGGTCTTAGGCCCATAAAAGTCATAGTTATTATCCGTTTTTGCTGAAATTTGGGACAGTGAGTTGTGTTAGGCCCTTCGACATCCTTTGTTAATTTGGCTCAGATCGGTCCAGATTTGGATATAGCTTCCATATGGACCGATCCTCCGATTTAGGGTCTTAGGCCCATAAAAGCCACATTTTTTATCCGATTTTGCTGAAATTTTAGACGGTGAGTTGTGTTTGGCCCTTCAACATCCTTTGTTAATTTGGCCCAGATCGGTCTAGATTTGAATATAGTTGCCATATAGACCGATCTCTCGATTTAAGGTTTTGGGCCAATAAAACAGGCATTTATTGTCCGATTTCGCCAATATTTAGGACAGTGCTATGTGTAAGGCTCTTCGATATTTTTATGCAACTTGGCCCAAATTGGTGCAGATTTGGATATAGCTGCCATGTAGACCGGTATCTCGATTTAAAGTCTTGGCCCCATAAAATTCGCATTTATAATCCAATATCCCTGAAATTTGACAAAGTCTTATGTTAGGCTTTTCGACATCCGTGTCGTATATGTTCAGATCGGTTTATTTTTAGATATATCTACTGTACTTATTAGTATTTGGTCCAAATCGGAACATATTTTAATATAACTGATATGTGACATAAGTTATGAATTTTTCACCGAATTTTGATGAAAGGCGGTTTACATATATACCCGAGGTGGTGGGTATCAAAAGTTCGGCCCGGCCGAACTTAATGCCTTTTTACTTGTTTTTATCCGATTTAGCTGAAATTTGAAACAGTGAGTTGTTTTGAGCCTCCCGACATCATATATATATTTGGTTCGAAGATTGAACTATATTCAAATGTAGCTGCCATATAGACCGATCTGCCATTTAAGGATCTGGAACCCATAAAAGCTGCAATTATTACCCGATTTTGTTGAGATTTGAAATAGCGAGTTGTTTTAAGCCACCCGCCATCTGATTTAAATATTGTGAAGATCGGACTGTATTTAGATATAGCTGTCATATAGACCGATATGCCGATAAGGGTCTGAAGCTCATAAAAGCTTTATTTATTATCCGATTTCATTGAAATTAGAAATAGTGAGATGTTTTAAGCCTCTCGACATCCGACCCAAATATGTGTCAGATCAGACTATATAGATATAACCGTCATTAATTTGGTCAAGATTTGGTTATAGTTGCCATATAGAACGATTTCTCGATTTAAAATCTTGGCTCCAAAAAAAACACATTTATTATCCGGTTTCGTTGAGACTTGATGCAGTGACTTTTGTTGGGCTTTTCCACATCCGTGTTCCATATGTCTCGGATCGGTTTATATTTGGATAAAACTACCAAAAGACCAGTATTTTGTTCTACAAAATTGAACAGTGTCTTATATTTATTACCCCACTCAATGTCTGTGCCGACTTTGAATACATAAGTTATCCAGTTTTCACCGGATTGTGACAAAAGGGGGTTTTATATATACCCAAGGTGGTGGGAATAAAAGTTCGACCCGGCCGAACTTAATGCCTTTTTACTGGTTTGTAATTGTTTAACAACAATTCCATATATTAATAATTGAAATCAAATAAGATGGAATATTCAGTAACGGTTTGGTACTAAAACCAATAACGGTGTGGAATTAAAACCAACAACAGGTTTGTATTAAAACCAATACCATTTCCCTAATAAGGCTAGTAACAAACGTTACTAATCATTATGTATTTCATACATACCATGCGGTATTGCTTTGTTACCATTCGGTGTAGTTTTACTATCCTAGAAGCCTCTATTGTTTCTATTGTGATCCTAATCGCTTTATAAAGAGATATAGCCCCATATAAACCGATCCCCCGATTTGACTTCTTGAGCCCCTAAACGTCTCAATTTTCATCCGATGTGGGTAAAATTTGGAACAAAATTTGGGCTATGTCGTCACACATCCGTTCCAACTAGGATTTGAACGGGTTTATAATCAGATATAGCGCCCATATAAACCGATCCTCGGATTTGAATTCTTGAATTCCGATCCTCGGATTTGAATTCCCTTACAAGCCTTAATTTTCATCCGATTTGGCTCCAATTTGGACCAAAGACTTGTGTTAGGACTTCAAGGATGATCCGAATCGGTCTATAAACAGATGTAGCCCCCATATAATCGAACCCCGGATTTGACTTCTTAAGTCCTAAGAAGCCACAATTTTCATACAATTAGGCTGAAATTTGCAACAAAAACATCCATGCCAAGTATGATCCGAATCGGCCTATAAACAGATATTGCCCCCATATAAAATGGTTCCCGAATTTGACTTCTTGAGCCCTTAAAAGCCTACATTTTCACCTGATTTGGCTGAAATTTGGCCCAAAACCCTATCTTTTGAGTTACAACATCAGTGTCAAGTTTTATCCGAATCGGTCAATTTGGTGATATAGGCTTCCCTAAGTAGTCATGTAGGTTAGTTTAGGTTTAAGTGACAGTCTGCCTTCAGACTCACCTAGACGTGTTCGTCCATTGTGATACCACAGGAACAGAAGAAGGAAAGAACCTTCTAGTTTCTAGCTTTGAACCATCCAGATCGCTTTAAAAAACCCAACAGCTTACGATCCTTCACATCCGCTAAATCAGATAGGTTCTCAAAGAAAAGAGAACCTACGGTGGGACTCCTTCTGACTGATAGTTCGATATGACCGGTTCTAGATCTTTAGAGAACACCCCAAAGCCCACCTGGAAGTCAAGTTCGGAACCATAAGCATAGAAGTCAATATAACTGCTGTAACCAGGGATATCGTAGTTCCAGTCGGTTCTAGCAGGAATAGTGGTACAGCACTTTTTCCACACTGTCTGGAACATCGGATATTGTAACACGTATAACACAGTGATCGAAGCAGTTTGTCTAACTACAATGTCCAGAGGCATTAGTTGTAGCACTAAATTCAGTGCATCAGATAGTGTCGTCCTCAGTGCAGCTGTGATGCACAAGCAAGCCATCCATTAGATCCGGTTGAGTATTGAACAGTAGGTGAACTTTGAAGCGCCGTTCACCAGAACTGAACACCATATATCATTAGGTCTGACAACTGCAGTATATACCCAATGCACGACACGCGGTCTAAGTCCCCAACTTTTACCAATGGCTAACTTCCAGGTGTATAGGGCAAGAGTTGCCTTTCTATCGCTTTCGAAAACGTGATTTAAAGTTAAATTTCCTGTCCAGGAAAACACCCAGTTATTTTGCACTTTCTGCAAATGGAACATTCTCTCCCCCCAAGGGCACAGGTGCCACTGTAGGCAACTTGTATCTCCTGCTGATAGAAACTACTTTTGTTTTGCACGGATTTATACCTAGACCACTTTCGGTAGCCCACTTCGTTGAAGCATGTAGAGCTTCCTAAAGTATATCTCCTTAAGTGCTGGGAAACTTTCCCCTAACCGCAAATGCCAAGTCATCAGCATACGTGACCACTTTTACCCGTGTTTCTTCAAGTGGCAATAATATATTGTTAATGGCTATAATGCAAAGTAGAGGAGGGAGTACACCTCCTTGAGGTGTTCCTCTGCTTACCCATCTGTTTAGATCCACAGAGCCCAAGCCTGCCGTAATCCATCTTTTGGTAAGTAAGTTATTAATAAACTTTCTTATGGTAGATCAGATGCCTAAAAACTCCAACTCCTTCAGGATTGACGTTGGTTTTACATTATTGAAAGCACCTTCAATGTCAAGAAATGCTACCATTGTATATTCCTTGACAGAAAGAGAGACCTCTATGTAGCCGAGTAGATCTTGAAGGGCTGTTTCGGTGGATTTGCTTTTACAAGTCTAATATAGTCTAATTCGATCATTAGCTTGATACAGCTCCCATATAAACCTATCTCCCGATTTTGCTTCTTGAGCCCCTACAAGGCGCAATTCTTATCCGAATGAATTGAAATATTACACAACGACTTGTACAATGTTCAGCACTCATTTATGGTCCGAATCGGACTATAACTTGATATAGCTCCAATAGCATAACAGTTCTTATTCAATATTCTATGTTTGTCTAGAAGGAGATAATGCGCATAGAACTCGACAAATGCGATCAATGGTGGAGGGTATATAAGATTCGGCCCGGCCGAACTTAGCACGCTCTTTCTTGTTTTTATTGTAATAATAACCAAATAAGAGACTAGGTCTTACATAAAGTATGAGGAAGGTAATCGTACAGTTTTGATTTGCAACTTAGTTATAAAGTAAAAATTAGGTGATATATTTAAATTTTAACAAAATGAAGGCAGCAAAAACAAGTAAAAATGCGTTAAGTTCGGCCGGGCTGAACTTTGGATACCCACCACCTCGGGTATATATGTAAACTACCTTTCATCAAAATTCGGTGAAAATTTCATACCTTATGACCCATATCAGTTATATCAAAACATGCTCCGATTTGGACCAAATACTAATAAGTACAGTAGCTATATCTAACAAGTAAAAAGGCGTTAAGTTCGGCCGGGCCGAACTTTGGATACCCACCACCTCGGGTGTATATGTAAACCACCTTTCATCAAAATTTGGTGAAAATTTCATACCTTATACTCATATACCTCATACCGATCTGAACTATATACGACACGATGTCGAAAAGCCGAACATAAGTCACTGTGCCAAATTTCAGTGAAATCGGATTATAAATGCGCCTTTTTATTCACTGCCCCGAATTTCATCAAAATCGGATAATAAATGTGGCTTTTGTGGGCCTAAGACCCTAAATCGGAGGATCGGTCTATATGGCAGCTATATCCAAATCTGAACCGATCTGAGCCAATTTAACGAAGAAAGTTGAAGGGCCTAAGACAACTCACTGTCCCAAATTTCAGCGAAATCGGATAATAAATGTGGCTTTTATGGGCCTTAGACCCTAAATCTGAGGATCGGTCTATATGGCAGCTATATCCAAATCTGGACCGATCTAAGCCAAATTGACGAAGGATGTCGAAGGGCCTAACACAACTCACTACCCCAAATTTCAACAAAATGGGATAATAAATGTGGATTTTATGGGCCTAAGACCCTAAATCGACGGATCGGTCTATATGGGGGCTATATCAAGATATAGTCCGATATAGCCCATCTTCGAACTTAACCTGCTTATGGACAAAAAAAGAATCTGTGCAAAATTTCAGCTCAATATCTCTTTTTTTAAAGACTGTAGCGTGATTTCAACAGACAGACGGACAGACGGACGGACATGTCTAGATCGTCTTAGATTTTTACGCTGATTAAGAATATATATACTTTATAGGGTCGGAAATGGATATTTCGATGTGTTGCAAACGGAATGACAAAATGAATATACCCCCATCCTTCGGTGATGGGTATAAAAATTAAACGATCTGAACCATATACGACACGGATGTTGAAAAGCCTAACATAAGTTATTTTGTAAAATTTCAATGAAATCGGATTATAAATGCGCTTTTTATGGGGCAAAGACTTTAAATCGAGAGATCGGTCTACATGGCAGCTATTATCAAATCTGGATCGATCTGGGCAAAATTGAAGAAGGACGTCGAAGAGCCTAACTAAACTCACTGTCTCAAATTTCAGCGACATCGGACAATAAATGGGTCTTTATGGCCCCAAAACCTAAAACCTAGATATCGGTCTATATGGCAGCTATATCTAAATTTGGACCGATCTGTGCGATATTGCAGATGTATGTCAAGGGGCTTAACTTAACTCACTGTCCCAAATTTCGGCGACATCGGACAATAAATGAGCATTTTATGGGCCCAAAACCTTAAATCAAGAAATCGGTCTATATAGCAGCTATATCCAAATCTGAACCGATCTGGGCCAAATTGAAGAAAGATGTCGAGGGGCCTAACGCAACTCACTGTCCCAAATTTCAGCAAAATCGGGTAATAAATGTGGCTTTTATGGGCCTAACACCATAGAGTGGAAGATCGGTCTATATGACAGCTATATCCAAATCTGAACCGATCTGAGCCAAATTGACAAAGGATGTCGAAGGGCCTAACACAACTCACTGTCCCAAATTTCAGCAAAATCAGGTAATAAATGTGGCTTTTATGGGCCTAACACCATAAATCGAGGATCGGTCTATATGGCAGCTATATCCAAATCTGAACTGATCTGGACCAAATTGACAAAGGATGTCGAAGGGCCTAACACAACTCACTGTCCCGATTTTCAGCGGAATCGGCTAAAAAATGTGGCTTTAATGGCCCTTAGACCCTAAATCGGAGGGTCGGTCTATATGGCAGCTATATCCAAATCTGGACCGATCTGAGCCAAATTGACGAAGGATGTCGAAGGGCCTAACAAAACTCACTTTTCCAAATTTCAGCAAAATCGGATAATAAATGTGGCTTTTATGGGCCTAAGACCCTAAATCGGCGGATCGGTCTATATGGGGGCTATATGAAGATATAGTCCGATATAGCCCATCTTCGAACTTAACCTGCTTATGGACAAAAAAAGAGTCTGTGCAAAATTTCAGCTCAATATCTCAATTTTTAAAGACTGTAGCGTGATTTCAACAGACAGACGGACAGACGGACAGACGGACGGACATGTCTTTATAGGGTCGGAAATGGATATTTCGATGTGTTGCAAACGGAAAGACAAAATGAATATACCCCCATCCTTCGGTGGTGGGTATAAAAACACTTTGTGACTATACAGAGGCAGTGAAGAGAAATTGAGAGGACGAAATTGGCTGAAATTGAGCATGTAGTGGTTTGTTATGACTTTCAACAACTGTGCCAAGTACGGTCCAAATCAGTCTATAACCTGATATAGCTTCCATATAAACCGAAACCAATTTGCATGCGGTGTTCTGTTACGACTTCCAACGCCTGTGCCAAATACGGTCCAAATCAATCTATAACCTGATATAGCTCCCATATTAACCAGGCTTTCGATCATCCTTGTTCGTTTCCTAAAATCCTTAATTTTTGCTGGTTTGACAGAAGTTTGGTATGTAGAATAAAATTAAGCCCTTCAACTAAATTTATTTTGTACAAATTTTTCGCAGAATCCATGGTGGTGGGTTCCCAAGATTCGGCCCGGCCAAACTTACCACGCTTTTACTTGTTTATCTATCTTACATAGTTTCAAACCCAAACTTTAACTTCTTGACATTAAATGCTTTTTTTTGACACATATTGAATGTGTACCAAGAAACTTTTCCTTTATGTCAAATTTCTTTCACTCTAAGAAACCCAAAACTTATTCACATGTCTTAACCACATATTTACTTTTGTTATGGTTGTTGCACTTTGTGCAGCTTTCTTGCCGCTTGTATGATTTAAACAAATATGTTAATTCCCAGTTGAGCAGGTATCATGTTTAGGTATCGTGCGAACCTCTATGCAGGAAGGTATAACACCATCTGTGTAAACATGGCTTAAATGTGCCGCTGTAGTAATATGGTTATTGCTCTGCCTTGGTATCGTTGCATTCAACGTTGTTACTGCAGCGGAAGATTTGTTACTACTACTGTTATCATTACTACTTCTACTGCTGCGGCTCCTGCTGCAACTCCTAATGTTTATAATACTTAGGTTACATGCAAGAAAAACCCATGTAGATATGCAACGTCCTGTTCCTTACGAATGAACTTTGGTGGAGCTGTGAAAACTTTGCGCTGGATAAGTTAAAAGATAACCCAGTAATGCAATATAAATGCAATGCAATGAGTTGCAATCTTATATACAAAATTCAATTTATGGTTGTTTGTTACGTATAGACTCAAAAATGGCTGAACCAATTTCCTTGAAATTTTCACAGATTATTTATGTTAGCCTGGAAGGAAACATAGGCTATATAATTTTTTGATATCGGGAAGGGGCGGACCCTCCCCCTGAACCCAAAAGTACTACAAAAAAAAAGTGGACCGATCGGGGCAATATGGGATTCAAATGAAAGGTATTCAAGAGTAGAGTATGAATTTCATAATAAAAGTTGGGTCCAAGTACCTGGGGGCCGCCCCAGCCCTAAAACCCCTTAAAATAGGTTTATTTTACGATCCTGACAATATGGGACTCAAATGAAAGGTATTCGAGAGTAGATTACGAATATGGTGAGGAAGAAGGAATAGGCTTTATAATTTATTGATATAGGTGGGGGCGGACCCTCCACCCTTACCCGAAAAACACCACCCAAAATCAAAAGTGGACCAAAAAGGACAATCAATGAATCAAATGAAAAGTATGCGAGAGCAGATAACGAACCAAATTAATGTCGAAGTATACGGGTTCACCCCACCCCCACAAAAACGCCCAAAATGGGCACATTAGCCCAATTCCCGGATATATGGGACTCGGTTTGTTTGTTCCGTATAGACTGAAAAACGGCAGAACCGATTTTCTCGAAATTTTCTCATATTGTGTAGATTGGTCTGCAAAGTAACATAGGCTTTTCGGTATCGGAAGGGGGACGGACACTCCCCTTTATACCAAAAACACAACCCAAAATCAAAAGTGAACCGATCGGCACAATATAGGTATCAAATTATAGGTATTGGAGGATAGAGTACGAATATGGTATTAAAATTTGAGTCCAAGTATCCATTGGGCCGCCCTAACCCCAAAACTCCCCAAACAGACATATTGCACGTTCATTTCAAAATGGGGCTCACAAATGGGAGTAGATTTCGAATCTGGCATACAAAATCAGATCGAAGTGTAGGGGGTCACGCAACCCCACAAAAACTTATTTAGACTCATTATGACTATGTGATACTTGGCTGAACCGATTTTCTTAAAATGTTCATAGATTGTGTACGTTTGTCTGGAAGTTAACATAGGCTATATAAGTTTAAGATATCGGGTGGAGGCGGACCCTCCGCTTACCCCAAAAACGCCACCCATATCCGAAAGTGCTCCTATGGGCAGAATAAATGTATAAAATGAAAGGTATTGGAGACCAGAAAACGAATATCGTATTAGAATTTTGGATCCAAGTACCCAGCGACCCCCCCCCCAACTCCAAAACTCCTCTAAACAGATATATTCGAAGTTCGTTTCATGGGATTCCAATGAAAAGTCATGGGCAGTAGATTACAAATATGGCATAAAACATTAGGTTCAAGTAATCTGAGGTCGCTCACCCCCAAATGGGCATATTAGCCGACCATGGCTATATGGGACACAAATGGGTATTTGAGAGTAGAAAACGAATTTGATATCCAATTTTGGAGCCAAGTGTTTTGGGGTACGCCCTAAAGCACCCCCTAAACTGAACTCCATTTCCATTGGGAATAAAGAACGAGTTTGATATCTATTCCCAGTGCAATATGCAGGTGGCCGCCCTAGCCCCAAAACACCCTCAAAACTTTTCGTATTTACCGGCCATGGCAACATGGTGCTAAAATTAAAGGGACGTGCAGCGCGAATTTGATATCCATATTTGAGTCGAAATGTCTAAGGTGCCATCCCTCCCCTAATGAAAACATTAACCTAAGGATGAACAATACCACCAGGAATCGAGATGGGGCAAATCCTCACACATCAATGAGTGCTTTTCGATTCAAGTCTATACTCAATGATAAGAGACTTTTTTTATATCCGAGTCTGAACGACGTCCCGCAGTGCGACACCTTTTTGGGGAAAATTTTTTAAATGACCATGCATGGCATCGTACCTAGCAAATGTCGCCAACATTAAGAGGGGATAACCACCGCTTTGTCCGACTTTCTCGTCAGCATCCGAACGCGCTCAGCGACAAAGGCTACAATGGCTCAAATAAGATATCTGCATTCAGGGCGAAGTGTCCCCAAAATCTTGATCGATCTAGACCAGATTGCATTTATAATCCGATTTCGCTGAAGTTTGACACAGTGACTTATGTTAGGCTTTCGATATCCGTGTCGTATATGGTTCAGATCGGTCTATATTTAGATATGGCTACATAAAGGACCATATTTTGTTTTACAAAATTGAACAATGACTTGTACTTATTAGACCACTCAATATCCGTGTCGAATATGGTCCAAATCGGACCATATTTTGATATAGCTACTATGGGGGCATAAAGTATTTGTTGGCATGATACTCGATGAGGAATTTTTTAAAATCCGAGATTTTGAAATGCTTTGTGAAAGTGAAGGTTCTTTTTCAAAAAAGAAAAGAAAGAGCATTTCCTAAAAAAATAGCGAAAACGAACAGTCAATGAATTCGTTGGAAAGGGGCAAAATAACGGTCGATTCATTTCTCTGTGACATGGTATTCGACAGGAACGGTGTGCAATAATATGTTGCCAAACAAAATATATTCGATGAATCAGAATCGGAAAATTCAGCTGAAAAAATACTTGTAGAAAACCATATAGATGGAAGTGTTTGTGTAGTTTGCATGTCGATCTGAACCAAATATGGTACTTCTACCATGCAAGCAATTTAAAATATGCGACGAATGCAACTTAAAACTCCAAACCAAACCAATTGCCAAAAATTAATAACATTACAACTACCCCTATTGCCATCAAATGGTTGACGATTCGATGTTGGTTTTCACATGAATTACATTTAAATATATTGGTTTCTTATGGTTTACAAAATATTTATTTAACTATAAATTTTATTGGGGCATTATTTAATTTTTCAAATTAGGGCTTTATTTCACTACGCAATAACTCCGCAAATTTGGGGCCTTGTTTCATTTTTGATTGGGGTGTTTCTTCACTTCCTTGCGGCCTTATTTCATTTTTATACCCACCACCGAAGGACGGGGGTATATTCATTTTGTCATTCCGTTTGCAACACATCGAAATATCCATTTCCGACCCTATAAAGTATATATATTCTTGATCAGCGTAAAAATCTAAGACGATCTATACATGTCCGTCCGTCTGTCTGTCTGTCCGTCTGTCTGTTGAAATCACGCTACAGTCTTTAAAAATAGAGATATTGCGCTGAAATTTTGCACAGATTCTTTTTTTGTCCATAAGCAGGTTAAGTTCGAAGATGGGCTATATCGGACTATACCTTGATATAGCCCCCATATAGACCGATCCGCCGATTTAGGGTCTTAGGCCCATAAAAGCCACATTTATTATCCGATATTGTTGAAATTTGAGGCAGTAAAATGTGTTAGGCCCCTCGACATCCTTCGTCAATTTGGCTCAGATCGGTTCAGATTTGGGTATAGCTGCCATATAGACCGATCCTCCGATTTAGGGTCTAAAGCCCATAAAAGCCACATTTATTATCCGATTTCGCTGAAATTCGGGACAATGAATTGTGTAAGGCCCATCGACATTCATCTTTAATTTGGCTCAGATCGGTTCAGATTTGGATATAGCTGTCATATAGATCGATCCCCCGATTTATGGTGTTAGGCCCATAAAAGTCACATTTATTGTCCGATTTTGCTGAAATTTGGGACAGTGAGTTGTGTTAGGCCCTTCGACATATTTCGACAGATTTGGATATAGCTGCCATATGGACCGATTTCTTCATTTATGGTTTTGGGCCCATAAAATACTCATTTATTATCCGATGTCGCCGAAATTTGGGACAGTGTGTTAGGTTAAGCTCCTTGATATACTTCTGCAATATCGCACAGATCGGTCCAGATTTGGATATAGCTGCCATATAGACCGATATCTAGGTTTTAGGTTTTGGGGCCATAAAAGACGCATTTATTGTCCGATGTCGCTGAAATTTGAGACAGTGAGTTTGGCTAGGCTCTTCGACGTCCTTCTTCAATTTGGCCCAGATCGGTTCAGATTTGAATATAGCTGCCATATAGACCGATCTCTCGATTTAAAGTTTTAGGCCCATAAAACAGGCATTTATTGTCCGATTTCGCCAATATTTAGGACAGTGCTTTGTGTTAGGCTCTTCGACATTTTTTATGCAACTTGGCACAAAACGGTCCAGATTTGGATATAGCTGCCATGTAGACCGATATCTCGATTTATAGTCTTGGCCCCATAAAAGGCCCATTTATAATCCGATTTCACTGATATTTGACACAGTGACTTATATTAGGCTTTTCGATATCCGTGTCGTATATAGTTCCGATCGGTTTATTTTTAGATATAGCGAGTGTACTTATTAGTATTTGGTCCAAATCGGAACATATTTTGATGAAACTGATATGGGACATAAGGTATGAAATTTTTACCGAATTTTGTTGAAAGGTGTTTTACATATACAGGGTGGCTGATGAAAGCCGCTACCAAAAAAAAATGTAATAACTTTTTTTCTATTTAATAATAATAATTTAATAATTAATTTAATTAATTAATTAATTAATTTAATTAATAATAATTTAATAATTAATTTAATAATTTAATTTAACATGAATAAAAGAAAAATGTATTCCATACACCGAAAAAAAAATGTAGCAATATTCATCATTGTAGCAATATTCATCAGCCACCCTGTATACCCGAGGTGGTGGGTATCCAAAGTTCGGCCCGGCCGAACTTAACGCCTTTTTACTTGTTATTTTTGGGGTGTTATTTCATTATGAAATAAACTCCCATTTTTGGGGCCTGCTGTCATTTTCAGTTTAGGGTTTTTTGCATTGGGGACTTATTTTATACCGCCACTTTGTGGGGTCCCACATGAATATTTTGAGGTGTTACAAACATAATGACAAAGTAAGTATTCCCCCATCTTATGCTGGAGGGTATAATAAAAAATTAAAGTGTTGCGCTTTGTTTGTTTGTTCCGGTAGAGTTTGGCCTCCCGGTGGAAATAGGGTACATCTTGTAATGCCCGCGAGGGGGGCGGACTCTCCCCCTAACTCCAATTTTCAAAAACGCCAGATCTTGGAGATGGGTGCATTGATTTTAGCGAAATTGTGAATGCTACCTAATCGTAATTCAAGAGCACAAAATTGGTATACAATTTTATGGTCAAATAACAGTGGGGAACGCCCTTCACCAAAACCCACCCAAACGAATATCAAATAAAAGGTATTTCAGAGTAGAGTACGAACGAAATATAACTATTTGACACCAAGTGTCGGGGTGCCCGCCCGACTCCCAAGATCCGCCCATATATGACATGTTCAACGATTGGGACAAAATGTGTATTAAATGAATGGAATGGAAGTGGAATACAAAACGCATTTAAAATTTGGGATCCAGTCCCAGGGATACAGTCCCTTCCCCAAAACCCACCTCCAAACGGACATGTAGACCGATCGGGACAATATGGGGTTCAAACGAAAGTTACTTGAGAGTTGAATACGAAACTTTTATATAAATTTGCGGTTCATCCCTAATGGATATGTACACCAGAGAATAGCAGCAAGCCACTTTAAAATAAGTGCACACGATAGACATGAAGTGAGTGACACGCTCACACCTTATACCAGCAATCGTTGCTAACGCTTGCAACTCTCAACCACCACAACATGAAATTCCGTTTAATGATTCGTTGGCCAACTAAGTGTTTTTGCTAAAGAGCATAAATTGATTGCTGGTCGTATTTTACATTTTGAGCAACACTCACGAGGCTCACAAGGATCGCAACTGAATAGATGACACACACATACACAGCTATCGTTCAAAATGAGCGTTGACATTGTTGTGCGTGCTTTGTTATGGCGTGGACAAAGAAAAAATGGAAGTAAGTCCTTAATTTTTAAACGGACAGAGATATCTCAATGAAATTTATAAAACCAGTAAGGAAGGGCAAAAGTCGGGCGGTGCCGACTATATAATACCCTACACCTACTATAAAAGTACAATGTGGGAGCTATATCCAATTGTGAACCAATATTGATCGACCTCGGCGGATGTTTTCAGATGGGTTATTAAACCCATCTGAAAACATCCGCCGTATCAAATTTCGATTAAATATGTGCAAACTGTAACAACTACGGTTGAGAAATTACAACATTATTAAAAATTTCCCAAAATCTGACGAACATATATATAGGAGATATATCTAATTCTGAACCGATTTCGGACAAACTACAAATGTGGCAGATGCCGAGGAAAGCGTTGTGCAAAATTTTGGCAATATTGATCAATTATTGCGCTTGCAGTGATCGCCAGTAATGTCTGAAGTCATAAGAAAATTCTCCTGGCAAACTTCGAGAAAATCGGTTAAACAATGAGCACCTGTGACTCTAGAAGTGAATATCGGGCGATATATATATATATATATATATTGGGTTACTCAAAAAGTAATTGCGGATTTTTTAAAAGAAAGTAAATGAATTTTTAATAAAACTTAGAATGAACTTTAATTAAATATACTTTTTATACCCACCACCGAAGGATGGGGGTATATTCATTTTCTCATTCCGTTTGCAAACACATCAAAATATCCATTTCCGACCCTATAAAGTATATATATTCTTGATCAGCGTAAAAATCTAAGACCATCTAGACATGTCCGTCCGTCTGTCCGTCTGTCTGTTGAAATCACGCTACAGTCTTTAACAAGTAAAAGCGTGCTAAGTTCGGCCGGGCCGAATCTTATATACCCTCCACCATGGATCGCATTTGTCGAGTTCTTTTCCCGGCATCTCTTCTTAGGCAAAAAAGGATATAAGAAAAGAGTTGCTCTGCTATTAAAACGATATCAAGATATGGTCCGGTTTGGACCACAATTAAATTATATGTTGGAGACCTGTGTAAAATTTCAGCCAATTCGTATAAGAATTGCGCCCATTGGGGCTCACGAAGTAAAATAGAGAGAACGATTTATATGGGATCTGTATCGGGCTATAGACCGATTCAGACCATAATAAACACGTTTGTTGATGGTCATGAGAGGATCCGTCGGCATATCGGTAATAATAATTACGACTTCTAGGGGTCAAGAAGTCAAGATCCCAGATCGGTTAATATGGCAGCTATATCAGGTTATGAACCGATTTGGACCTTATTTGACACAGTTGTTGAAAGTAAAAATAAAATACGTCATGCAAAATTTCAGCCAAATCGGATAGGAATTGCGCCCTCTAGAAGCTCAAGAAGTCAAATCCCCAGATCTGTTTATATGACAGCTATATCAGGTTATGGACCGATTTCAACCATACTTGGCAAAGTTTTTGGATATCATAACGAAATACTTGGTGCCAAAAATTCATTCCAATCGGATAAGAATTGCGCACTCTAGAGGCTCAAGAAGTCAAGACCCAAGATCGGTTTATATGGCAGCTATATCAGGTTATGGACCGATTTGAACCATACTTGGCACAGTTGTTGGGTATCATAACAAAACACGTCGTGCGAAATTCCATTTCAATCGGATAAGAATTGCGCCCTCTAGAGGCTCAAGAAGTCAAGACCCAAGATCGGTTTATATGGCAGCTATATCAGGTTATGAACCGATTTGAACCATACTTGGCACAGTTTTTGAGTATAATAACAAAACACGTCGTGCAAAATTTCATTTCAATCGGATAAGAATTGCGCACTCTAGAGGCTCAAGAGGTCAAGACCCAAGATCGGTTTATATGGCAGCTATATCAGGTTATGGACTGATTTGATCCATACTTGGCACAGTTGTTGGATATCATAACAAAACACGTCGTGCGAAATTTCATTCGAATCGGATAAGAATTGCGCACTCTAGAGGCTCAAGAAGTCAAGACCCAAGATCGGTTTATATGGCAGCTATAACAAAACATGGACCGATATGGCCCATTTACAATACCAACCGACCTACACTAATAAGAAGTATTTGTCATTGAATTTTATTACCAAAATCAGTGTTCGGTTCGAAATGTGTTCATTCACCGTAACGTTGCGTCCAACAGCATCTTTGAAAAAATACGGTCCAATGATTCCACCAGCGTACAAACCACACCAAACAGTGCATTTTTCGGGATGCATGGGCAGTTCTTGAACGGCTTCTGGTTGCTCTTCACTCCAAATGCGGCAATTTTGCTTATTTACGTAGCCATTCAACCAGAAATGAGCCTCATCGCTGAATTTGTCAAAATTTGAACACATTTCGAACCGAACACTGATTTTGGTAATAAAATTCAATGATTTGCAAGCGTTGCTCGTTAGTAAGTCTATTCATGATGAAATGTCAAAGCATACTGAGCATCTTTCTCTTTGACACCATGTCTGAAATCCCACGTGATCTGTCAAATACTAATGCATGAAAATCCTAACCTCAAAAAAATCACCCTTTAGCTGCCATATAGACCGATATCTAGGTTTTAGGTTTTGGGGCCATAAAAGACGCATTTATTGTCCGATGTCGCTGAAATTTAAGACATCGACGTCCTTCCTTAATTTTGCCCAGATCGGTCCAAATTTGAATATAGCTGCCATATAGACCGATCTCTCGACTTAAGGTTTTGGGCCCATAAAAGCGACATTAATTGTCCGATTTCGCTGAAATTTGGGACAGTGCTTTGCGTTAGGCTCTTCGACAATTTTATGCAACTTGGCCCAAATCGGTCCCGATTTGGATATAGCTGTCATGTAGACCGATATCTCGATTTAATGTCTTGGCCCCATAAAAGGCGCATTTATAATCCGATTTCACTGAAATTTGGCACAGTGACTTATGTTAGGCTTTTCGACATCCGTGTCATATATAGTTCAGATCGGTTTATTTTTAGATATAGCTAATGTACTTATTAGTATTTGGTCCAAATCGGAACATATTTGGATATAACTGATATGGGACATAAGGTATAAAATTTTCACCGAATTTTGATGAAAGGTGGTTTACATATATACCCGAGGTGGTGGGTATCCAAAGTTCGGCCCGGCCGAACTTAACGCCTTTTTACTTGTTTACACTTTTTTTCTAAAGCAAGCTAAAAATAACAGCTGATAACTGACAGAAGAAAGAATGCAACTACAGAGTCACAACCTGTGAAAAAATTTGTCAACGCCGACTATATGAAAAATCCTCCACCATAGTCGCATCTGCCGAGTTGCGCTGTATATGTTTTTAGGTAAACAAAGTATAATGAATAAGGACGGAGGAGCAACTATATCAAGTTATAGTCCGATTCGGGGCTCAAGAAGCTATATCGGGACATCGGTTTATATGGGAGCTGTATCAGGCTTTAGATCGATTCTGATCATATTGCACAGATATTGTGAGAGGATCCGTCGTACAAAATTCCAGGCAAATCGGATAATAATTGCGACCTCTAGAGGCTCAAGAAGTCAAGATCCAAGATCGGTTTATATGGCAGCTATATCAGGTTATAAACCGATTTGAACTTTATTTGACACAGTTGTTGGAAGTGAGAATAAAATACGTCATGCAAAATTTCAGCCATATCGGGAAGGAATTGCGCCCTCTAGAAGCTCAAGAAGTCAAGACCCAAGATCGGTTTATATGGCAGCTATATCAGGTTATGAACCGATTTAAACCATACTTGGCACAGTTGTTGGATATCATAACAAAATACTTCGTGAAAAATCCATTCAAATCGGATAAGAATGGCGCCCTCTAGAGGCTCAAGAAGTCAAAACCCAAAATCGGTTTATATGACAGCTATATCAGGTTATGGACCGATTTGAACCATACTTGGCACAGTTGTTGGATATCATAACAAAACACGTCGTTCAAAACATGGACCGATATGGCCCGTTTACAGTACCAATCGACCTGCACTAATAAGAAGTATTTGTGCAAAATTTCAAGCGGCTAGCTTTACTCCTTCGGAAGTTAGCGTGCTTTAGACAAACAGACGGACGGTCGGACGGACATGGCTAGATCGACATAAAATGTTGCGACGATCAAGAATATATATACTTTATGGGGTCTCAGACGAATATTTCGAGTAGTAACAAACAGAATGACGAAATTAGTATGGTGGAGGGTATAAAAACTGAAAAACGGTGCGTATATCGGTGCACGGTTCATTCGTAGCTGTCTCACCAACGACTGAAACAAAGAGCATAATAATGCGTGCAAAGTTGTCACAACAGAAAATAATTTCCAATAAAAATGTTTAAAATACCTACCAAATCTTCAACTAGACGACCACAATTTAAAATTTCTTATAAATTTTCTCTTAAGACAAAATTTTGATATTTTCTCTAAAACGACAAAATTTTTATAACTATTGTATTTCCCAAAGACAAAAGTTTTGATAATTTTTTTTTTATATACAAAATTTTTACTCTATGCTACTAAAAAAAATTGTCGATCACATTGAAAATGTAACAAAATCGATTTGGCCGTCCATCCGATCAAATCCTAAAATTTGCAAACCCATCCGAGCAAATTTGGTAGAAAAAGCCCAAAACGGCAACACTGAATGCGAGTGACTTGGCATTAACGCTACCGTGAAGGGCAGAACATTGCTGATCTATGTGTCTAGTGCTTGTTTGTTTGTCTGTTGTGGCTTTCCTCTGCTTGCTTTGGCTTCACATGACACTCATCTGAGTAGTGCTCTTTCGCAAACAACATACGATGTCCGACACTGCAATTGAAAAGCACATCCACTGATCTTTTGTCATATGAAGAGCCTTGCTGTTTAGCATTGCTATTTAGCACTTGTTATGGTACAAGTGGCATTTGAGTGCCAAATTTAGGGCCTCATGCAGATCTCTGATGTACACCAAACGGAAAAATATGGGACTCAAAAGAAAGGTATTTAAGAGTACAATACGAAGGTTGTATACAAATTTGGGTCAATTGCCGGGAAGTCGCCCCACCACAAAATTATGACCCAAATGGATATGTATACTAATCGGGACAACATGGGATTCTAATGAAAGTCTCATAGGCACCGCGGTTACGAGACTTAAGGCAATGGGAAAATAGATAGAAGATAGGAGCAGACCATACCATCGTGATATAATCGAGGCGACGATAGGAAATCCAGATGGATTAGAAAGGGCTTCCGATCGGATACCTGAGATGACACTTGTAGTCGAGTGCAAGACACTGCTGATGGCGGCATAGTCTTGGATTGGCGGGAACTCTGGTATTGCCATCTAGAAGATCAAGCTATATAGATGGATCAAAACTAGAGGACAGATTGGGGGTCTACATTAAGAACCCAGGGACTGAGATAGAGAGAGATCCGGGCGATCAAGGAATGCGTGAGGTGGAGTGGTGTTTATACGAGGACGTCGATTAGGAACATAAACTGGCCATCCGAGTAATAACAATCAAGTCGGTAAGGCCACGAACAGTCTTGGAGTGATAGAATTAGATTAACTATTAGATTAGTTTGGGTACCGAGTCATAGCGGAGTAAGGGAGAATGAAGAAGAAGACGATTTGGCAGTGAAGGCCAGAGGAATGCCGTCAATAAACTTGGTTAACCCAAAGCTTTTCGTGTCGACACAGTCCGAGATAAGGGCGTGGTCGACGAACGTGCATGTAAGTAAGAAGGATGTTATTATAGCTTCCTTATTTAAATTTTCTTTTTCGAGGTTACTTTTTTCTACCCACCACCGAAGGATGGGGGTATATTTATTTTTCCCAACACCGAAGGAAGGGGCTATATTCATTTTGTCATTCCGTTTGCAACACATCGAAATATGCATTTCCGACCCTATAAAGTATATATATTCTTGATCAACGTAAAAATCTAAGACGATCTAGACATGTCCGTCCGTCTGTTTGTTGAAATCACGCTACAGTCTTCAAAAATAGAGATATTGAGCTGAAACTTTGCACAGATTCTTTTTTTGTCCATAAGCAGTTAAGTTAAGTTCGAAGATGATATCGGACTATATCTTGATATAGCCCCCATATAGACCGATCCGCCGATTTGGGGTCTTAGGATCATAAAAGCCACATTTATTATCCGATTTTGTTGAAATTTAAGACAATGAGTTGTGTTAGGCCCTTCGAGATCCTTCGCCATCCTTCAATTTAGGGTCTTAGGCCCATAAAAGCCACATTTATTATCCGATTTCGTTGAAATTTGGGACAGTGAGTTGCGTTTGGTCCTTCGACATCGTTCGTCAATTTGGTTAAGATCGGTCCAGATTTGAATAAAGCTGTCATATAGACCGATCCTCCGATTTAGTGTCTAAGGTCCATAAAAGGCGCATTTATTGTCCGATGTCGCCGAAATTTGGGAGAGTGAGTAAAGTTAAGCCCCTTGACATACTTCTGCATTATCGCACAGATCGGTCCCTATTTGGATATAGCTGCCATATAAACCGATCTCTCGGTTAGGTTTTGAGTCCATAAAAGTCGCATTTATTGTCCGAATACGCCGCAATTTGGGACAGTGAGTTGTGTTAGGCCCTTCGACATCGATCGGTTCAGATTTGGCCAATGCTGCTATATAGACCGATCACTCGATTTAAGGTTTTGAACCCATAAAAGGCGCATTTATTGTCCGATGTCGCTGAAATTTGGGACAGTGAGCTAAGTAAGGCCCCTCAAAATTTTTTTGCAATATGGCCCAGATCGGTCAAGATTTGGATATAGCTGCTATATAGACCGATCTCTCGATTTAAGGTCTTGGCCGCATTAAAGGCCCATTTGTTGACTGATTTCGCCGAAATTTGGGACAGTGAGTTATGTTAGGCCCTTCAACATTCTTCTTCAATTTGGCTCAGATCGATCCAGATTTGGATATAGCTGCTATATAACCCGATCTCTCGATTTAAGGTTTTGGGCCATAGAAGGCACATTTGTTGTCCGGTTTCGCCGAAATTTGGAACGGTGTGTTGCGTAAGACTCTTCGATATTCTTCTTCTCCGGTTCAGATTTGGATATAGCTGTTATGTAGACCGATTTTTCGATTTAAAGTCTTGGCCCCATATATACGAACATATATCATTTTCAAATTTGGAGGGCCCAAACACTTAAAGTTGTATCGAAGCACAGCGGGCCAGCGAGTTTTAAATAGTTTTTTTAACTTGTAAATTAACCAGGGTGATCATTTCCGTGATCAATTTGCATTTATTGGAGACAATTTTGGGAAAGCCACTCCCAGTTTTGTGAAGACCGCTCCCCATTTTGTGGACAACACTCCACATTTTGTGAAGACTACTGCATATTTTTTGTATAACGCCCTACCTTTGTGGATATCAATCCACATTTTGTAGAAACCACTCCATATTTTGTGAAAACCACTCCACTTTATTGGAGACAATTCCATATTTTGGAAAGATTACTTCCTATATGTGAAGACTACTCCTCAGTTTTTGGAGATCACTCCACATTTTGAGAAGACCACTCTCTGACTACTTTTTGCGGAGACCACTCCACATTCTGTTAATATGACTTAATTTTTTTGGAGACCTGCCCACATCTTATAATAACGACTTTACACCTGTTGAACACAACACCACATCTTGTGCAGAAAAATCCACACTTCAAATTCAATAGAGATCACTTCACATCTTGTGAAAATAGCTTATTATGAGGTTTATTGAAGACAAAATTTCACGCACATTCTTTCCACTGGCTTACCTCTTGTTACGGTCACTTAGTTTCTTCGTCACACCGGAAACTATATGTCCGGTTACCTCCCAGCAGGGGCAAGTACAGCCTCCATCAACAAGCTTGTACTTGAGCATACTATCCGTGTGCCGAACTCTCTTCCCATTACGAGTGAACCTACTACATCCTTAAGTCCGCAGTCGTCAGCGTTTTACCAAGTATCTTGCGGCATGGAAGCTCATGGGCCAGTGCTCGAATAATTCTATCTCCACCTTGACCTTCTAACATAGCTAGCGTTTTGCCCATAGTCCCTCAGACGCAGTTGGTACTGAGCCACAGGAGCCAATGAGCCGTTACTCAAGCATATTACTCGCCAGCTTATATCCATATCACGGTATCGTAGTGCTGCCGTCACGTGACTCAGCCACGTCTCCGAATTTATCACAGCCGACGTTATGGCAGTTGATTCTTTGACACAGGTGCCACTGGGCTATTGTCTGAGCATCTAACAAGCCCGTTAACGTATACGTCGCGGTACGTATACGTTACGGTCGAGAGTGAGTCCATAATAGTCAGCGTTTCGCCTGCTAACTAAAAAATATCGATTTCGTAAACTTGTCTCAAGTGAATCAAACCACCAGTCTGCATATTGCTCAGTATCCGAAAGACCCACAGTCGCTGAACGACGAACTCTGCCAGCCCAACCTATTGAGCGCAATAGTGACCTATCTTCACGTAAGTAAAAAAAAGTATTGAATCCTTTAAACAGAATTATTGATTATTATAAAATACATTAAAAACCAGTAAGGAAATGCAAAAGTCGGGCGGAGCCGACTATATAATACCCTACATTACCTAGTCTACGTACTACTTTACTATATAGAACTTATCTTCAAATCCAAGTCAGACTTTAATTTTGCATACTTATTATATTATATTATTCAAATATCGGATAGAACATTGTTAGATCTTACAATGCTCATAAAACAAAAATTGTGGATTTCTACAGCCTTAGAAGGCTACATCGGATAAAAGATATAGATGGGAGCAATATCTAAATATGGGACGTCAAATATAATATCTCACGCCCAATATTGAGGAGATCTGATCAAACTTGTGGCTTCTGCTGCCTTAAAAGTCCATATCGGATGAAATATATATATGGGAGCAATATCTAAATCAGAACCGATTTTAATGAAATTTTCCACAAGTGTTGGGATGCCAACTAAAACGTCTCATGCTAAATTTTGTAAAGATCGGACCAAAATTGTGGCTGCTGCAGTCTTAAAATTCCAAATCGAATAAAAGATATATATGGGAGCTTTATCTAAATCTGGCACTATGTTTTGCGAAATTCTGTAAACATATCCTCATATGTAAATACAACACCTTGTGCTTAACTTTGTAAAGATCGGACCAAAATTGTAGCTTCTACAGACTTAAAACTCCATATCAGATGAAAGATATATATAGAAGCTATATCTAAATCTAGACCGATTTTCATGAAATTTTGGACACATATTAGGACGCCAAATAAAGCACCTCTTGTTAAATTTTGTAATGATTGGAAAAATAAAACAAATAAACATCAGATTCGTATAATACCGCCTTATACCTTTATTTGAGCCCCATATTGCGATGGTCAGTAAATAATTGCTGTCTGTGGGGTGTTTTGGGGTAGGGGTGACACCCAGAAAATTGGTCCCGAAAGTGGGTACCAATTTCGGGCTCTACTCTCTAATACCTTTCATTTGAGCCCCACATTGACATGGTCGGTAAATATGTCCGATTTAGGGGTGCATTGGTCCGGAAAATATATTAGCATTTGGCTCTACTCTCAAATATCATTTATGTGAACCCTATATTGCCATTGGCTTCAAAATTGGATATAAAATACGTTTGTTATTATCGAAACAATTTCATTTAACCCCTTTTTGCTAAGTTAGAAAATATGTTTGGTTTGGAGTATGGGTAGAGATGGCTTTCTACTGAGTAAATGCCCAACGATTGGGTATTTATTGGGTAAATACCCAATAAATACCAAATTCATAATTTTATAGATATTTTGGGTACAAAAACATTTTCCAAACAATTTTTGACGATTTCGTATTTTTTGTATATAAACCTGACCTTTTGATCTCATAAAATCGGATTTTAGCTATATATAACCGCTATATAGACCGATCTCTAGTCTCAAAGTTTTGAAGCAATAATTTCGTTATTTTTCATCCGATTTCGATGAAATTTAGCACAGCGTGTTCTTATCTATTCCCGTCAAATGTGGTCCAGATCGGATCATATTTGGATATAGCTGTCATATAAAATGATCTCCTGATATAGCGTAATGAGCCCTAAAAGGAGTATTTGTCATCCTATTTCGATGAAATTTGGCACATCGAGTTTTGCTACCCCTCTTCACCTTTGTGTCGAACATCGTCCAGATGGGACCATATTTGGTCGTCATGACAGTTTAAGTCGATACATGTCCGTTCGTCCGCCGTCCCTCTGGCGAAAGCACGCTAACTTTCGAAGGAGTAAAGCTAGCCGTTTGAAATTTTGCACAAATACTTCTTATAAGTGTAGGGATCAGTTGATATTGTAAATGGGCCAAATCAGTCCATGTTATGTTGTAGGTGCCATATAAGCCGAAATTGAATCTTGACTTCTTGAGCACTAGAGGGCGCAAATCTTATCCGATTTTGCTGCAAGTTTTCATGATGTGTTCCATTATGACTTCAAACAACTGTGATAAGTGTGGTTTAAATCGGTATATAATCTGATATAGCTCACATATAAACCGATCTTGGATCTTAACTTCTTTAGTCTCTATAGGGCGCAATCCTATGCGATTTAGCTGAAATTTTGCGTGATGTGTTTTGTTATGACTTCCAACAACTGTGCCAAATATGGTTCAAATCAGTCCATAACCTGATATAGCTGCCAAATAAACCGATATGGGATCTTGACTTCTTGAACATTTAGATGGCGCTGTTATTATCCGATTTGACTGAAATTTTGTACAACGGTTTCTCCTTTAACATATGTGACAAGTATGTTTTGAATTGTTATATAGCATAATACAACTCCCATATAAACCGATCTTCCTTTTTTTTACTTTTTGAGCCCCTAATGGGCACAATTCTTATTCGAATTGGCTGAAATCTTAAACAGTGACTTCTACTATGGTATTCAACACTATGTTCAATTCAATATGCAGTGGGAAGTCGATTCGAACCATGCGTTCAGCGTCAGGTGGCGCCAAGGTGGCTTCCGAACAGAACCTCTGAACAATTGAACTTCGTTATGATTAAAGAAGCTTCCCATTGCTGTATGGGCCTGATATTTTTTTACCCTCCACCATAAGATGGGGGGTATACTAATTTCGTCATTCTGTTTGTAACTACTCGAAATATTCGTCTGAGACCCCATAAAGTATATATTCTTGATCGTCGCGACATTCTATGTCGATCTAGCCATGTCCGTCCGTCTGTCCGTCCGTCCGTCTGTCTGTCGTAAGCACGCTAACTTCCGAAGGAGTAAAGCTAGCCGCTTAAAATTTTGCACAAATACTTCCTTTTAGTGTAGGTCGGTTGGTATTGTAAATGGGCTATATCGGTCCATGTTTTGATATAGCTGTCATATAAACCGATCTTGGGTCTTGACTTCTTGAGCCTCTACAGTGCGGAATTCTTATACGATTGGAATGGAATTTTGCACGACGTATTTTGTTATGACATTCAACAACTGTGCCGAGTATGGTTCAAATCGATTCGTAACCTGATATAGCTGCCATATAAACCGATCTTGGGTCTTGACTTCTTGAGCCTCTAGAGTGCGCAATTCTTATCCGACTAAAATGAAATTTTGCACGACATGTTTTGTTATTATATTCAACAAATGTGCCAAGTATGGTTCAAATCGGCCCATCTTTTGATATAGCTGCCATATAAACCGATCTTGGGTCTTGACTTCTTGAGCCTCTAGAGTGCGCAATTCTTATCCGATTGGAATGAAATTTCGCACGTAGTATTTTGTTATGATATCCAATAACTTTGCTAAGTATGGTTTAAATCGATTCGTAACCTGATATAGCTGTCATAGAAACAGATCTTGGGTCTTGACTTCTAGAGGACGCAATTCCTATCCGATTTGGCTGAAATTTTGCACGACGTATTTTATTCTTACTTTCAACAACTGTGTCAAATGAGGTTCAAATCGGTTCATAACCTGATATAGCTGTTATATAAACCGATCAGGGATCTTGACTTTTTGAGCCTCTAGAGGTCGCAATTATTATCCGATTTGCCTGAAATTTTGTACGACGGATTCTCTCATGACCATCAACATACGTGTTTATATATACAGCTCCCATATAAATCGATCTCTCTATTTTACTTCTTGAGCCCCCAAAGGGCGCAATTCTTATTTGAATTGGCTGACATTTTACAAAGGTCTCTAACATATAATTTAATTGTGGTCCTAACCGGACCATATATTGATATCGCTCTAATAGCAGAGCAAATCTTTTCTTATATCCTGTTTTGCCTAAGAAGAGATGCCGGAAAAAAACTCGACAAATGCGATCCATGGTGGAGGGTATATAAGATTCGGCCCGGCCGAACTTAGCACGCTTTTACTTGTTAAATTTGTTAATGCAACCTCAATACTTTTTATACCCTCCACCAAAGGATGGGGGCATATAATTTAGCCATTCCGTTTGTAACACCTTGAAATAAGCGTCTAAGACCCTATAAAGTATACACATTCTGGACCGTGATGACATTTTATGTTGATCTAGCTATAACCGTCC
Organism: Stomoxys calcitrans; assembly: GCF_963082655.1. Classification (NCBI taxonomy): domain Eukaryota; kingdom Metazoa; phylum Arthropoda; class Insecta; order Diptera; family Muscidae; genus Stomoxys; species Stomoxys calcitrans. The sequence goes on from NC_081552.1 coordinate 62,690,723, forward strand.
ATCTGTGCGTCTGTCTGTCGAAAGCACGCTATCTTTCGAAGGAGTAAAGCTAAGTTCTTCAAATTTTGCAAAAATACTTCTTATTAGTGAAGTGTAGTGATTTTTTTATTAATGAGGTTGGGATTGTCACCGGGCCAAATCGGTCCATGCTTGAGCCTCTAGAGTGCGCAATTCTTATCCGATTGGAATGAAATTTTGCACGACGTGTTTTGTTATTATATCCAACAACTGTGCCAAGCATGGTTCAAATCGGTCCATAACCTGATATAGCTGCCATATAAACCGATCTTGGGTCTTGACTTCTTGAGCCTCTAGAGGGCGCAATTCCTATCTGATTTGAATGAATTTGGCACGTAGTATTTTGTTATGATATCCAACAACTGTGCCAAATATGGTTCAAATCGGTTCATAACATGATATAGCTGTCATATAAACAGATCTGGGGACTTGACTTCTTGAGCTTCTAGAGGGCGCAGTTCCTACCCGATTTGGCTGAAATTTCGCAAGACGTTTTTTATTGTTACTTTCAACAACTATGTCAAATAAAGTACAAGTCGGTTCATAACCTGATATAGCTGCCATATAAACCAATCTGGGATCTTGACTTCTTGAGCCTCTAGAATGCGCAATTATTATCCGATTTGCCTGAAATTTTGTACGACGGATTCTTTCATGACCATTAACATACTTGTTTATTATGGTCTGAATCGGTCTATAGCCCGATACAGCTCCCATATAAATCGATCTCTCTATTTTACTTCTTGAGCCCACAAAGGGCGCAATTCTTATTCGAATTGGCTGACATTTTACACAGGTCTCCAACATATAATTTAATTGCGGTCCAAACCGGACCATATCTTGATATCGCTCTAATAGCAGAGCAAATCTTTTCTTATATCCTTTTTTTGCCTAAGAAGAGATGCCGAGAAAAGAACTCGACAAATGCGATCCATGGTGGAGGGTATACTTAGCACGCTGTTACTTGTTTTTCAATTGTTTTACCTTTAGCGAAACGTTTGCTGTGTTATCTTAAACAAACGATAGCTATTTCTTAGCACATTTGCAAAGATCAGTATTTCATGGCAGTTTCTGTGCCAAAAGTGAATAAGGAAATATTTCTCATAGGATTTGCAAACACATTAATCTGCTGCCAAAAAGAAAGCATCCTGAAATCTATTAAATGCGCATATGAACATTGCATACAACTATGGAAAATGAAAGGGAGAACGCTTCAATCGCTGTTTACACTTCGTTAACAAGTACGTAGGTACGAGCATGTGTAAAAAAAGGAACTCTCACCAACTATCACATGCCATTCCTTGTATATATTCCAAAAATTCTTTGGCTGATTTTTTTTAAACCCAGAATGAAAATGAATGGAAAGTGTGAATAACTGCAACACTTGCAGTTGCAAAATTTTGCAATGTGCTTGTCCCATTCTTGGTTGCAGTAATTTTGGGTAAACCCTAAACAAAATAAAAAAGAAAACCGTGAAACGGAAAACAATGACTGAAATAAGAAAAAACCTTTTCAATGTAAAACCACAGAAAAAAACTTTCAGACTTTCGGCATAAAAAAGATGAAGAAAAAGTTAAAACAGAGCGATTGTAGCAGCGACAACTAGCGTGAATTCAAGTTTGTTGAAATTCATTGCCAAAAGCTAAAAAAGCAAAGCTATTCAGCCACATACAAAGAACAGCACGAGCAGACTTTTTTATGCTGACGCGGATTCAAGCAGCTACCACCACTTTTGGCAACGCTCTACATTTTGCTGCCCTGCTGCAGCACAGCGGATAAAGAAGGTGACACCGTTTCCTTGACTTTATAAGGTTTACGAAATTATACTTAATTGGAGGACGTATGATGGAAGGCAGAGATAATTTGTATTAGGTGAGGTATACTGTGCTATACTGCTGTAATTAAAATAGTCCACAAAGAGGTAGAGAAGCCATTGGGTATAATCTCTAAGAAGTAGAAGCGAATGACTCTTGTACTACAACATTCGTTCCAAAGTATGGATCGCCCAGAGAACATTGGTTATTTTAAGGCGCCAATAACCCGCCTTGTCGTATCGAGCAACATAGGCACTCAGTATTTATGCAAGACCCTGTGCCACCCGGCCTCTTACTAAGAATAAGTTGCAGCCACACCGTATGGAGCATTTCTCTCTCCGCCACCTGTGGATGCGGCCGTTAGCTCGCAGCTAAGCTCCCCGTGACAGCAATGAACACTACACAAATTGGAGCTTAATTTTCCAGGCTGTGTGGTGCTCACAGTCAGAAGACCCATGAGATAAATCTTAATGGTCTATATTCCTATCCTATCATATTTTTACCAAAATCTCGGCACACATAGTTAAAATCACATAAAAAGACAGTGCGAAATTTGGAGAAAATCTGTTAACAAATACCCTGACAAAGGCTCTAATACCGAAAATCGGTTGATACATATATATAGGGGCTATATCTGAATTTGAATCGATTTCTATGAAATTCAACAGCATTTCCGGGAGCCATAAGCGAATCCTCTGTGCCAAATTACAAGTGAATCATATAATAAATGACCATATTATTGCAATATTAGTCCAAATCAGACTAACATATATGTGGGAGCTATATCCAAATCGCAACCGATTTCGATCAGAATCCGCACGTTTTATGGTAGTCAAAGAAGAAATCGTAGTGCAAAGTTTTGCGAAGACCGGTTAATAAATGTAGTTGCAAGGGCTGTAGATGGTTTAAACCACAAATGATTAAAACCAAATGATTTAAACCAAATCGGAGCACATAGTTAAAATCATAGAAAAATACAGAGTGTAAAATTCAGAGAAAATCTGTGAAGAAATACCCTGACAAAGGCTCTAATAGCGATAATCGGTTGATACATATATATGGGGGCTATATCTGAATATGAACAGATTTCTATGAAATTTAACATCATGGCCCGGAGACATATGAGAATCTTTTGTGCCTAATTTCAAGTAAGCAATATTAATCCAAATCGGACGCACATATGTATGGGAGATATATCCAAATCACAACCGATTTCGAGCAAACGTTGCAAAAAATTTTGGGACTATTGGTCAATAAATGCGCTTGCTCTAGAAGTGAAAATCTGGATATATATATATATATCCATATCCATATCTGAACCGATTTTTTCCAATTTCAATAAGCTTCGTCTCTGAGCTGAGAAACATGAGTGTAACAAATTTCAAGACCATCGGATGAAAATTGCGACCTGTAGTTTGTACACAAATTCTCATTAACAGACGGATGGTTCTGAATGGCATATGTTCATATTCGCTGTACGTCTCTGGAACTCACTTCCTAATGGTCTGCTATTACTAAGTAACTCGGCAACATTTCAAACAATACTTTGGAAACATTTTACTACATTAAGTTGATGAATGTAAGGACTCATTTAATTACTTATTATAGCCGCCACCATAGGATGGGGGGTATACTAATTTCGTCATTCTGTTTGTAACTACTCGAAATATTCGTCTGAGACCCCATAAAGTATATATATTCTTGATTGTCGCGAAATTTTATGTCGATCTAGCCATGTCCGTCCGTCTGTCCGTCCGTCCGTCCGTCTGCCTGTCGAAAGCACGCTAACTTCCGAAGGAGTAGAGCTAGCCGCTTGAAATTTTGCACAAATACTTCTTATTAGTGTAGGTCAGTTCTTATTGTAAATGGCCATATCGGTCCATGTTTTGATATAGCTGCCATATAAACCGATCTTTTTATACCCTCCACCATAAGATGGGGGGTATACTAATTTAGTCATTCTGTTTGTAACTACTCGAAATATTCGTCTGAGACCCCATAAAGTATATATATTCTTGATCGTCGTGACATTTTATGTCGATCTAGCCATGTCCGTCCGTCTGTCCGTCCGTCCGTCCGTCCGTCCGTCCGTCCGTCCGTCTGTCTGTCGAAAGCACGCTAACTTCCGATGGAGTAAAGCTAGCCGCTTGAAATTTTGCACAAATACTTCTTATTAGTGTAGGTCGGTTGGTATTGTAAATGGGCCATATCGGTCCATGTTTTGTTATAGCTGCCATATAAACCGATCTTGGGTCTTGACTTCTTGAGCCTCTAGAGTGCGCGATTCTTATCCGATTCGAATGAAATTTTGTACGGCGTGTTTTTTTATGATATCCAACAACTGTGCCAAGTATGGTTCAAATCGGTTTATAACCTGATATAGCTGCCATATAAACCGATCTTGGGTCTTGACTTCTTGAGCCTCTAGAGGGCGCAATTCTTATCCGATTGAAATGGAATTTTGCACGACGTGTTTTGTTATGATATCCAACAACTGTGCCAAGTATGGATCAAATCAGTCCATAACCTGATATAGCTGCCATATAAACCGATCTTGGGTCTTGACCTCTTGAGCCTCTAGAGTGCGCAATTCTTATCCGATTGAAATGAAATTTTGCACGACGTGTTTTGTTATTATACTCAAAAACTGTGCCAAGTATGGTTCAAATCGGTTCATAACCTGATATAGCTGCCATATAAACCGATCTTGGGTCTTGACTTCTTGAGCCTCTAGAGGGCGCAATTCTTATCCGATTGAAATGGAATTTCGCACGACGTGTTTTGTTATGATACCCAACAACTGTGCCAAGTATGGTTTAAATCGGTCCATAACCTGATATAGCTGCCATATAAACCGATCTTGGGTCTTGACTTCTTGAGCCTCTAGAGTGCGCAATTCTTATCCGATTGGAATGAATTTTTGGCACCAAGTATTTCATTATGATATCCAACAACTTTGCCAAGTATGGTTGAAATCGGTCCATAACCTGATATAGCTGTCATATAAACAGATCTGGGGATTTGGCTTCTTGAGCTTCTAGAGGGCGCAATTCCTATCCGATTTGGCTGAAATTTTGCATGACGTATTTTATTTTTACTTTCAACAACTGTGTCAAATAAGCTCCAAATCGGTTCATAACCTGATATAGCTGCCATATTAACCGATCTGGGATCTTGACTTCTTGACCCCTAGAAGTCGCAATTATTATTACCGATATGCCGACGGATCCTCTCATGACCATCAACAAACGTGTTTATTATGGTCTGAATCGGTCTATAGCCCGATACAGATCCCATATAAATCGTTCTATCTATTTTACTTCGTGAGCCCCAATGGGCGCAATTCTTATACGAATTGGCTGAAATTTTACACAGGTCTCCAACATATAATTTAATTGTGGTCCAAACCGGACCATATCTTGATATCGTTTTAATAGCAGAGCAACTCTTTTCTTATATCCTTTTTTGCCTAAGAAGAGATGCCGGGAAAAGAACTCGACAAATGCGATCCATGGTGGAGGGTATATAAGATTCGGCCCGGCCGAACTTAGCACGCTTTTACTTGTTTTTTGTTACGATATCCAACAACTGTGCTAAGTATGGTTCAAATCGGTCCATAACCTTATATAGCTGTCATATAAACCGATCTAGGGTCTTGACTTCTTGAGCCTCTAGAGGGTGCAATTCTTATCTAATTTGAATGAATTTTGGCACGTAGTATTTTGTTATGATATCCAACAACTCTGCCAAATATGGTTCAAATCGGTTCATAACCTGATATAGCTGCAATATAAACCGATCTGGGATCTTGACTTCTTGAGCCTCTAGAGGTCGCAATTATTATCTGATTTGCCTGAAATTTTGTACGACGGATTCTCTCATGACCATTAACATACGTGTTTATTATGGTCTGAATCGGTCTATAGCCCGATACAGCTCCCATATAAATCGATCTCTCTATTTTACTTCTTGAGCCCCCAAAGGTCCAAACCGGACGATATCTTGATATCGCTCTAATAGCAGAGCAAATCTTTTCTTATATCCTTTTTATACCCTCCACCATAAGATGGGGGGTATACTAATTTCGTCATTCTGTTTGTAACTACTCGAAATATTCGTCTGAGACCCCATAAAGTATATATATTCTTGATCGTCGTGAAATTTTATGTCGATCTAGCCATGTCCGTCCGTCTGTCCGTCCGTCCGTCCGTCCGTCCGTCTGTCTGTCGAAAGCACGCTAACTTCCGAAGGAGTAAAGCTAGGCGCTTGAAATTTTGCACAAATACTTTTAATTAGTGTAGGTCGGTTGGTATTGTAAATGGGTCATATCGGTCCATGTTTTGATATAGCTGCCATATAAACCGATCTTGGGTCTTGACTTCTTGAGCCTCTAGAGTGCGCAATTCTTATCCGATTGGGATGAAATTTTGCACGACGTGTTTTGTTATGACATCCAACAACTGTGCTAAGTATGGTCCAAATCGGTCCATAACCTGATATAGCTGTCATATAAACCGATCTTGGGTCTTGACTTCTTGAGCCTCTAGAGTGCGCAATTCCTATCCGATTGGAATAAAATTTTGCACGACGTGTATTGTTATGACATCCAACAACTGTGCTAAGTATGGTTCAAATCGGTCTATAACCTGATACAGCTGCCATATAAACCGATCGTGGGTCTTGACTTCGTGAGCCTCTAGAGTGCGCAATTCTTATCCGATTGGGATGAAATTTTGCACGACGTGTTTTGTTATGACATCCAACAACTGTGCTAAGTATGGTTCAAATCGGTCCATAACCTGATATAGCTGCCATATAAACCGATCTTGGGTCTTGACTTCTTGAGCCTCTAGAGTGCGCAATTTTTATCCGATTGGAATGAAATTTTGCACGACGTGTTTTGTTATGACACCTAACAACTGTCCTAAGTATGGTTCAAATCGGTTCATAACCTGATATAGCTGTCATATAAACCGATCTTGGGTCTTGACTTCTTGAGCTTCTAGAGGGCGCAATTCTTATCCAATTTGAATGAATTTTGGCACGTAGTATTTTGTTATGATATCCAACAACTGTGCCAAATATGGTTCAAATCGGTTCATAACCTGATATAGCTGCCATATAAACCGATCTGGGATCTTGACTTCTTGAGCCTCTAGAGGTCGCAATTATTATCCGATTTGCCTGAAATTTTGTACGACGTATTCTCTCATGCCCTTTAACATACGTGTTTATTATGGTCTGAATCGGTTTATAGCCTGATATAGCTCCCATATAAATCGATCTCTCTATTTAACTTCTTGAGCCCACAAAGGGCGCAATTCTTATTCGAATTGGCTGACATTTTACACAGGTCTCCAACAAATAATTTAATTGTGGCCCAAACCGGACCATATCTTGATATCGCTCTAATAGCAGAGCAAATCTTTTCTTATATCCTTTTTTTGCCTAAGAAGAGATGCCGGGAAAAGAACTCGACATATGCGATCCATGGTGGAGGGTATATAAGATTCGGCCCGGCCGAACTTAGCACGCTTTTACTTGTTTTGCCTAAGAAGAGATGCCGGGAAAAGAACTCGACAAATACGATCCATGGTGGAGGGTATATAAGATTCGGCCCGGCCGAACTTAGCACGATTTTACTTGTTATACCCTCCACCATAAGATGGGGGGTATACTAATTTCGTCTTTCTGTTTGTAACTACTCGAAATATTCGTCTGAGACCCCATAAAGTATATATATTCTTGATCGTCGTGACATTTTATGTCGATCTAGCCATGTCCGTCCGTCTGTCCGTCCGTCCGTCCGACCGTCTGTCTGTCGAAAGCACGCTAACTTCCGATGGAGTAAAGCTAGCCGCTTGAAATTTTGCACAAATACTTCTTATTAGTGTAGGTCGGTTGGTATTGTAAATGGGTCATATCGGTCTATGTTTTGTTATAGCTGCCATATAAACCGATCTTGGGTCTTGACTTCTTGAGCCTCTAGAGTGCGCAATTCTTATCCGATTCGAATGAAATTTTGTACGGCGTGTTTTTTTATGATATCCAACAACTGTGCCAAGTATGGTTCAAATCGGTTTATAACCTGATATAGCTGCCATATAAACCGATCTTGGGTCTTGACTTCTTGAGCCTCTAGAGGGCGCAATTCTTATCCGATTGAAATGGAATTTTGCACGACGTGTTTTGTTATGATATCCAACAACTGTGCCAAGTATGGATCAAATCAGTCCATAACCTGATATAGCTGCCATATAAACCGATCTTGGGTCTTGACCTCTTGAGCCTCTAGAGTGCGCAATTCTTATCCGATTGAAATGAAATTTTGCACGACGTGTTTTGTTATTATACTCAAAAACTGTGCCAAGTATGGTTCAAATCGGTTCATAACCTGATATAGCTGCCATATAAACCGATCTTGGGTCTTGACTTCTTGAGCCTCTAGAGGGCGCAATTCTTATCCGATTGAAATGGAATTTCGCACGACGTGTTTTGTTATGATACCCAACAACTGTGCCAAGTATGGTTTAAATCGGTCCATAACCTGATATAGCTGCCATATAAACCGATCTTGGGTCTTGACTTCTTGAGCCTCTAGAGTGCGCAATTCTTATCCGATTGGAATGAATTTTTGGCACCAAGTATTTCGTTATGATATCCAACAACTTTGCCAAGTATGGTTGAAATCGGTCCATAACCTGATATAGCTGTCATATAAACAGATCTGGGGATTTGACTTCTTGAGCTTCTAGAGGGCGCAATTCCTATCCGATTTGGCTGAAATTTTGCATGACGTATTTTATTTTTACTTTCAACAACTGTGTCAAATAAGGTCCAAATCGGTTCATAACCTGATATAGCTGCCATATTAACCGATCTGGGATCTTGACTTCTTGACCCCTAGAAGTCGCAATTATTATTACCGATATGCCGACGGATCCTCTCATGACCATCAACAAACGTGTTTATTATGGTCTGAATCGGTCTATAGCCCGATACAGATCCCATATAAATCGTTCTCTCTATTTTACTTCGTGAGCCCCAATGGGCGCAATTCTTATACGAATTGGCTGAAATTTTACACAGGTCTCCAACATATAATTTAATTGTGGTCCAAACCGAACCATATCTTGATATCGTTTTAATAGCAGAGCAACTCTTTTCTTATATCCTTTTTTGCCTAAGAAGAGATGCCGGGAAAAGAACTCGACAAATGCGATCCATGGTGGAGGGTATATAAGATTCGGCCCGGCCGAACTTAGCACGCTTTTACTTGTTATACCCTCCACCATAAGATGGGGGGTATACTAATTTCGTCATTCTGTTTGTAACTACTCGAAATATTCGTCTGAGACCCCATAAAGTATATATATTCTTGATCGTCATGAAATTTTATGTCGATCTAGCCATGTCCGTCCGTCTGTCCGTCCGTCCGTCCGTCCGTCCGTCCGTCCGTCCGTCCGTCCGTCCGTCCGTCCGTCTGTCTGTCGAAAGCACGCTAACTTCCGAAGGAGTAAAGCTAGCCGCTTGAAATTTTGCACAAATACTTCTTATTGGTGTAGGTCGGTTGGTATTGTAAATGGGCCATATCGGTCCATGTTTTGATATAGCTGCCATATAAACCGATCTTGGGTCTTGACTTCTTGAACCTCTAGAGTGCGCAATTCTTATCCGATTGGAATGAAATTTTGCACGACGTGTTTTGTTATGACATCCAACAACTGTGCCAAGTATGGTTCAAATCGGTTCATAACCTGATATAGCTGCCATATAAACCGATCTTGGGTCTTGACTTCTTGAGCCTCTAGAGTGCGCAATTCTTATCCGATTTGAATGAATTTTGGCACGACGTGTTCTGTTATGATATCCGACAACTGTGCTAAGAACGGTTCAAATCGGTCCATAATCTGATATAGCTGCCATATAAACCGATCTTGGGTCTTGAATTCTTGAGCCTCTAAAGTGCGCAATTCTTATCCGATTGGCATGAAATTTTGCGCGACGTGTTTTGTTATGATATTCAACAACTGTGCCAAGTATGGTCCTAATCGGTCCATAACCTGATATAGCTGCCATTTAAACCGATCTTGGGTCTTGACTTCGTAAGCCTCTAGAGTGCGCAATTCTTATCCGATTATAATGAAATTTTGCACGACGTGTTTTGTTATGATATTCAACAACTGTGCCAAGTATGGTCCTAATCGGTCCATAACCTGATATAGCTGCCATATAAACCGATCTTGGGTCTTGACTTCTTAAGCCTCTAAAGTTCGCAATTCTTATCAGATTGGAATGAAATTTTGCACGACATGTTTTTTTATGATATCCAACAAGTGTGCCAAAAATGGTTCAAATCGGCTCATAAACTGATATAGCTGTCATATAAACAGATCTGGGGACTTGACTACTTGAGCTTCTAAGGGCGCAATTCCTACCTGATTTGGCTGAAATTTTGCATGACGTTTTTTATTTTTTATTTTTTCTTTCAACCACTGTGTCAAATAAGGTTTAAATCGGTTCATAACCTGATATAGCTGCCATATAAACCGATCTGGGATCTTGACTTCTTGAGCTTCTAGAAGTCGCAATTATTATCCGATTTGCCTGAAATTTTGTACGATGGATCCTCTCTTGACCATCAACATATGTGTTTATTATGGTCTAAATCTGTTTATAGCCCGATACAGCTCCCATATAAATCGATCTCTCTATTTTACTTCTTGAGCCCCCAAAGGGCGCAATTCTTACTCGAATTGGCTGACATTCTACACAGGTCTCCAACATATAATTTAATTGTGGTCTAAACCGGATCATATCTTTATATCGCTCTAATAGTAGAGCAAATCTTTTCTTATATCACTTTTTGCCTAAGAAGAGATGTCGGGAAAAGAACTCGACAACTGCGCTCCATGGTGGAGGGTATATAAGATTCGGCCCCGGCCGAACTTAGCACGCTTTTACTTGTTTTTATTCTAATATACTTGCATTAATTTCTTTTTATTTCGGATCAACTAAGCCTATTAATTCCTCTTTAATTGATAAATTCGTTTTTGTTTTTTATACCCTCCACCATAAGATGGGGGGTATACTAATTTCGTCATTCTGTTTGTAACTACTCGAAATATTCGTCTGAGACCCCATAAAGTATATATATTCTTGATCGTCGTGACATTTTATGTCGATCTAGCCATGTCCGTCCGTCTGTCCGTCCGTCCGTCCGTCCGTCCGTCCGTCCGTCCGTCCGTCCGTCCGTCCGTCTGTCTGTCGAAAGCACGCTAACTTCCGATGGAGTAAAGCTAGCCGCTTGAAATTTGCACAAATACTTCTTATTAGTGTAGGTCGGTTGGTATTGTAAATGGGCCATATCGGTCCATGTTTTGTTATAGCTGCCATATAAACCGATCTTGGGTCTTGACTTCTTGAGCCTCTAGAGTGCGCAATTCTTATCCGATTCGAATGAAATTTTGTACGGCGTGTTTTTTTATGATATCCAACAACTGTGCCAAGTATGGTTCAAATCGGTTTATAACCTGATATAGCTGCCATATAAACCGATCTTGGGTCTTGACTTCTTGAGCCTCTAGAGGGCGCAATTCTTATCCGATTGAAATGGAATTTTGCACGACGTGTTTTGTTATGATATCCAACAACTGTGCCAAGTATGGATCAAATCAGTCCATAACCTGATATAGCTGCCATATAAACCGATCTTGGGTCTTGACCTCTTGAGCCTCTAGAGTGCGCAATTCTTATCCGATTGAAATGAAATTTTGCACGACGTGTTTTGTTATTATACTCAAAAACTGTGCCAAGTATGGTTCAAATCGGTTCATAACCTGATATAGCTGCCATATAAACCGATCTTGGGTCTTGACTTCTTGAGCCTCTAGAGGGCGCAATTCTTATCCGATTGAAATGGAATTTCGCACGACGTGTTTTGTTATGATACCCAACAACTGTGCCAAGTATGGTTTAAATCGGTCCATAACCTGATATAGCTGCCATATAAACCGATCTTGGGTCTTGACTTCTTGAGCCTCTAGAGTGCGCAATTCTTATCCGATTGGAATGAATTTTTGGCACCAAGTATTTCGTTATGATATCCAACAACTTTGCCAACTATGGTTGAAATCGGTCCATAACCTGATATAGCTGTCATATAAACAGATCTGGGGATTTGACTTCTTGAGCTTCTAGAGGGCGCAATTCCTATCCGATTTGGCTGAAATTTTGCATGACGTATTTTATTTTTACTTTCAACAACTGTGTCAAATAAGCTCCAAATCGGTTCATAACCTGATATAGCTGCCATATTAACCGATCTGGGATCTTGACTTCTTGACCCCTAGAAGTCGCAATTATTATTACCGATATGCCGACGGATCCTCTCATGACCATCAACAAACGTGTTTATTATGGTCTGAATCGGTCTATAGCCCGATACAGATCCCATATAAATCGTTCTATCTATTTTACTTCGTGAGCCCCAATGGGCGCAATTCTTATACGAATTGGCTGAAATTTTACACAGGTCTCCAACATATAATTTAATTGCGGTCCAAACCGGACCATATCTTGATATCGTTTTAATAGCAGAGCAACTCTTTTCTTATATCCTTTTTTGCCTAAGAAGAGATGCCGGGAAAAGAACTCGACAAATGCGATCCATGGTGGAGGGTATATAAGATTCGGCCCGGCCGAACTTTGCACGCTTTTACTTGTTTCTTTTAAATTCAAATATACAATGCCACAAATGTTAGTTTTTATACCCACCACCGACGGATGGGGGTATATTAATTTTGTCATTCCGTTTGCAACACATCGAAATATCCATTTCCGACCCTATAAAGTATATATATTCTTGATCAGCGTAAAAATCTAAGACGATCTTGACATGTCCGTCCGTCTGTCCGTCGGTCTGTTGAAATCACGCTACAGTCTTCAAAAATAGAGATTTTAAGTTTAAAGATGGGCTATATCGGACTATATCTTGATATAGCCCCCATATAGACCGATCCTCCAATTTAGGGTCTTAGGCCCATAAAAGCCACATTTATTAACCGATTTTGCTGAAATTTGGGACAGTGAGTTGTGTTAGGCCCTTCAACATTCTCCGTGACTTTGGCTTAGATCGGTCCAGATTTGGATATAGCTGCCATATAGGCCGATCCTCCAATTTAGGGTCTTCGGCCCATAAAAGCCACATTTATTAACCGATTTTGCAGAAATTGGGGGCAGTTAGTTGTCTTAGGCCCTTCGACATCGTCCGTCAATACGGCTCAGATCGGTTCATATTTGGATATAGCTGCCTTATAGACCGATCCTCCAATTTAGGGTCTTAGGCCCATAAAAGCCACATTTATTATCCGATTTTGCGGAAATTTGGGACAGTGAGTTGTGTTAAGCCCTTCAACATTCTCCGTCAATTTGGCTTAGATCGGTCCAGATTTGGATATAGCTGCCATATAGACCGATCTCTCGGTTTTTGGTTTTGGAGCCATAAAAACCTTTTTTTTGTCCGATGTTGCTGAAATTTTGGGACAAAGAGTTATGTTAAGCCCCTCCACATATTTCTGCAATTTGGTCTATATTGGTCTAGATTTGCATATAGCTGCCATATAGACCGATCTCTCTATTTAAAGTCTTGGCCCCATAAAAGGCACATTTTTACTCCGATTGCACTGAAATTTGATACACTGATTTACATTATGCTTTTCGACATCCGTGTCGTATATAGTTCAGATCGGTTTATTTTTACATATAACTTCTAAAAAGACCAATATTTTGTTATATACAATTGAACAATAACTTTTACTTATTAGTATTTGGTCTAAATCAGAACATGTATTAATATAGCTGCTATGGGGCATAAGGTATGCAATTTTCACCGAATTTTGATGAAAGGTGGTTTAAATATATACCCGAGGTGGTGGGTATCTAAAGTTCGGCCCGGCCGAACTTAACGCCTTTTTACTTGTTTTCTGATAGTAAAGTATTCATTCAAAATCTGTGATGTATCGTATAGCTATAGATTTTTAGTTTTAAGTGATTACTATGTACAATTGTTGGAGATACTACCCGCACTTTAATTATAAGAATTTTTTATTCTTGTTGTGCGGGTGTAAATAAATAAATTACAGTATACACTAGTCGATCGGTATACTTATCAATGGCTATTACAACTAAATGCCCTGAGTAAAAATTCCCTGTACCATAGACGTAAAGGGTATAAAAGTAACAAGTAAGAGCGTGCTAAGTTCGGCCGGGCCGAATCTTATATACCCACCACCATTGATCGCATTTGTCGAGTTCTATGCGCGGTATCTCTTTTTAAACAAACATAGAATATTGAATAAGAACTGTTATCCTATTGGAGCTATATCAAGTTAAAGTCCGATTCGGACCAGAAGTGCGCCTTGTAGGGGCTCAAGAAGCAAAATCGGGAGATAGGTTTATAAAAGAGCTGTATCAAGCTGTTGATCGATTCAGACCATACTAGACACGTATGTTGAAGGTCATGAGATAAGCCCTTGTACAAAATTTCAGCCAAATCGGATGAGAATTGCGCCCTCTAGAGGTTCAAGAAGTCAAGATCCCAGATCGGTTTATATGGCAGCTACACCAGATTATGAACCGATTTGAACCATACTTGGCACAATTGTTGGATATCATAATAAAATACTTCGTGCAAGATTTCATTCCAATCGGATAAGATTTGCGCCTTCTAGAGGTTCAAGAAGTCATGACCCAAGATCGGTTTATATGGCAACTATATCAGGTTATGAACCGATTTGAACCATATCATAACAAAACACGTCGTGGAAAATTCCATTCCAATCGGATAAGAATTGCGCACTCTAGAGGCTCAAGAAGTCAAAACCCAAGATCGGTTTATATGGCAGCTATATCAAAACATGGACCGATATGGCCCATTTACAATACCAACCGACCTACACTAATAAGAAGTATTTGTGCAAAATTTCAAGCGGCTAGCTTTACTCCTTCGGAAGTTAGCGTGCTTTCGACAGACAGACGGACGGACGGACGGAAGGACGGACGGACGGACTGACGGACAGACGGACGGACATGGCTAGATCGACATAAAATGTCGCGACGATCAAGAATATATATACTTTATGGGGTCTCAGACGAATATTTCGAGTAGTTACAAACAGAATAACGAAATTAGTATACCCCCCATCCTATGGTGGAGGCTATAAAAATATTTATTTGTAACAAGTAAAAACATGCTAAGTTCGGCCGGGCCGAATTTTATATACGGGCAGGGCCGAACTGTGGATACCCACCACCTCGGGTATATATGTAAACCACCTTTCATCAAAATCGGGTGAAAATTGCATACCTTATGTCCCATAGCAGTTATATCGAAACGTGATCCGATTTGGACCAAATACTAATAAGTACAAGTCATTGTTCAATTGTGTAAAGCAAAACCGATCTAAACCATATACAACATGGATGTCGAAAAGCCTAACATGAGTCAATGTGTCAAATTTCAGTTAAATTGGATTATATTGGGTTGCCTAAAAAGTAATTGCGGATTTTTTAAAAGAAAGTAAATGCATTTTTAATAAAACTTAGAATGAACTTTAATCAAATATATAATTGCCATTTTGTTCGATAACCTTTTGCCATCTTCCTGGCAAATTTAGTATTCCACGCTCATAGAACTTCTGGCAAAAAACTGAACCAAGTGCGATTTTATAGCCTCATCATTGCCGAAAGTTTTACCATTTAAGGAGTTCTGCAAAGATCGAAATAAATAGTAGTCTGATGGTGCAAGGTGTGGGCTATATGGTGGATGCATCAAAAGTTCCCAGCCAAGCTCACTCAGTTTTTGGCGAGTGACCAAAGATGTGTGCGGTCTAGCGTTGTCCTGGTGGAATACGACACCTTTACGATTGACCAATTCTGGTCGCTTCTCTTTCATGGCTGTATTCAATTTGTCCAATTGTTGACAGTAAACATCCGAATTAATCGTTTGGTTCCTTGGAAGCAGCTCAAAATATACCACACCCTTCCAATCCCACCAAATAGACAGCATAACCTTCTTTTGGTGGATATCAGCCTTTGAAGTGGTTTGAGCTGGTTCACCATACTTGGACCATGATCGTTTTCGACTAACGTTGTTGTAAACAATCCATTTTTCATCTCCAGTTATGATTCGTTTTAAAAACGGATCGAATTCATTGCGTTTAAGGTGCATATCACAAGCGTTGATTCGGTTTGTTAAATGAATTTCTTTCAATACATGTGGTACCCATATTAAAATTGACGCCAAACAAACAAATGTAAACGAAATTTCGCGCACTTTTTTTCTAAAGCAAGCTAAAAGTAACAGCTGATAACTGACAGAAGAAAGAATGCAATTACAGAGTCACAAGCCGTTGAAAACATTTGTCAACGCCGACTATATTACTACTATATTACCGACAATTACTTTTTGGGCAACCCAATAAATGCTCCTTTTTTGGGACCAAGACTTTAAATCAAGATATCGGTTTATATGGCAGCTTTATGCAAATCTTGATCGATTTTGACCAAATTGCAGATATATGTGGGAAGGTTTAACTTAACTCTCTGTCCCAAATTTCAATAACATCGGACAATAAATGCACCTTTTATGGGCCCAAAACATTAAATCGAAAGATCGGTCTATATGGCAGCATTGCCCAAATCTGGATCGATCTGAGTGACATTAAAGATGGATGTCGAAGGGCCTAACACAACTCACTGTCCCAAATTGCGGCGTATTCGGACAATAAATGCGACTTTTATGGCCTCAAAACCTAAGCGAGAGATCGGTCTATATGGCAGCTATATCCAAATAGGGATCGATCTGTGCGATAATGCAGAAGTATGTCAAGGGGCTTTACTTAACTCACTGTCCCAAATTTCGGCAAAATCGGACAATAAACGCACCTTTTATGGCCCCAAAACCTAAAACCGAGAGATCGGTCTATATGGCAGCTATATCTAAATCTGAACCGATCTAGGCCAAATTGACGAAGGACGTCGAAGACCGTAACGCAACTCACTGTCTCAAATTTCCGCAAAATCGGGCAATAAATGCGCCTATTATGGCCCCAAAACCCTAGAAGTCATTGTGTAAAATTTCAGCCATTACTAACTAGATTTCCGCCCCTTAGGGGCTCAAGAAGTAAAATAGAGTGATCGTATCAAAATACGTCATGCCAAATTTCAGCCAAATCGGATAAAAATTTCGCCCACTAGTTGCTCAAGAAGTCAAGATCCCAGATCGGTTTATATGGCAGCTATATCAGTTTATGAACCGATTTGAATCATACTTAGCACAGTTATTGAAAGTCATAGCCATACACTTCATGCAAAAATTTCCGTCAAATCGGATAGGCATTGCGCCCTCTAGTGGCTCAAGAAGTCAAGATCCAAGATCGGTTTATATGGCAGCTATATCAAAACATGGACCCATGTAGTCGATTACAATCCCAACCAACCTATACTAATAAGATATATTTGTGCATTGTTGAATGTTCATGGGAAATTTAGTTTAGAGCCACATGCCAAACAGATCTTCCCATATAGGTTTCGAATTCATCTCAACCATGGACAGTGCCTTAGAATTGTAATGTATCGGAGAGATATCAGTATGCATCCAGGGAAGCCAGGAGTCTTACAGTTTGAGTTTCAGTCATGGTCGCCGAGTTCATAGAGGAATTGTACAACCCTTCGAAAGACTTATATGCTTTGGAATAACAGCAACGTTTGGCGGATATGGAAGCTATTCTGAATATGCATCCTTTAGATGTCTACATTACGAATTATGCCAACAAGGATGCCACCAGGATGAGGGAGGTCGGCATATCGAAGTAGGACAGAGGGAAAGTAGGCTGAGGATGACTCAGACTTCCAGGCACTGAGATTCATTCTAGACAAATTAATAGGATCCACTTTTGGGAGACGAATACAGTGCATGAGAACAATGAGACCATGGTCTTCACTAATGGCTCCAAGATGATGTGTGAGACGGGATTGGAGGTCTACTTTGATTCACTCAGTCTTGATATGTCTCTGAGACTAAGAGGTCTTTGCCATCACTCATGCATCTCTGGTTTCAATCGCTTACTTCAATTTGAGCATATTGAAGTCGAAGTGCTTGTCGGCGACTGATAGCATTGTCTCCCGGACACGAAAGTATTCCCGGAATGGAGAAGGCAAACAAATATGCCAGGAAAGGCTCGTTCTCGGCGCGTAAATCAGTACATAGTAGAGGCCAATGTGGAGTCGATTGCAAGGTCTATACATGGATGCGCAACAGACAGGACTTTCTGCACTGAGGATTTGGGGTTAGTTATTTGTGTGAGGTAATTGTGTACTGGTACTATAACCAGCCATTGTATAAAAGGCCGTATGGCGGCTCATATAGATTTCTCGCATAAAGATTTCTATAGAATCTGTCTTGGGCTAAAGGGGAGACGACAGAGCACTTATTTTGTTTTTATGCAGAATCACAAAACACAGGCTTTTCATCTTCAGGAGGCGTTTCCCTTTTTGATATGAGTTATTACAAATGAATCTTTGAGAGGTCTCCTCAAAACGAAAACAAGACGATTAGATTGTACGCTGATGGAACATAGCTTAGCATGTCCGCCTAATACGCTGAACGACAGGGTTCGAATTCTGGCGAGTATATCAGAAATTTTTTTTCAGCGGTGGTTATCCGCTCCTATTACTGGCAATATTTGCGAAGTACTATGTCTAGATGACGTTGCAGCCATTTGAAAAATTGTTTTCCAAAGAGTTGTAGCGGCACGATGCACTATGGACGGAAATGGAAAAAAGCGAACAACATTAGAATTTGTTTTTATATTTCATATATCAATATTTAGCTAACGAAATTGTGTTAACCACATGTTTAAGTCTCAAATTTTAAAATATTATAAAATATTATTACCCTTCATCATAGGATGGGGTACACTAATTTCATCATTCTGTTTGTAACTCCTCGAAATATTCGTCTAAGATCCCATAAAGTATATATATTCTTGATCGTCATGTCTATCGAAAGCACTCTAACTATCGAAAGCGTAAAGCTAGCCGCATGAACTACTTCTTATTAGTGTAGGTCAGTTGGGATTGTAAGTGGCTTATATCGATCTATGTTTTGATATAGCTGCCATATAAACCGAACATGGATCTTGACTTCTTAAGCCACTAGAGGGCGCAATTCTTATCCGATTTTTTTGAAATTTTGCATGAGGTGTTTTGTTATGACTTCTAAAAACTGTGCCAAATGTGATTGAAAGCCGTCCATAACCTGATATAGTAGCCAAAGTGAATTCTTGGGCCTCCAGAGGGCGTATAGTTTCTCCCACGACTTTTAACATACGTGTCAAATATGGAGGAGTATAGCCTGATACAACACCTCTATAAACCGATCTCCCTATTTTACTTCTTGAGGCCCTAAAGGGCGCAATTCTAATTCGATTTGGCTGAAATTTTACACAACTACTACTAAGTTCTCCAACATTCAATAATTATGGTTCGAATCGGACCATAACTTGATATAGGTCCAATAGCATAGCATTTCTTTTCTTTTATCTTTTGTTTGCCTAAAAAGAGATACCGGGAAAAGAACTCGACAAATTCGATCCATGGTGGAAGGTAGATAAGATCCGGCCCTGCCAAACTTAGCACGCTTTTACTTGTTTTATATAAATATTTACAAATTCTTAAAATTGTATGTCCCTATACCCAGATTTTAATATATATATACACAATTTTTAAATAATCACTTAGGGTCACCGACCGAAATTTATGTTAAATATCTTCATTTATATTTATGTTAAATATCTCTTTTGCGTTTTAGTCACTTTTCTGATTTGAAAGCTCGTAAAATATGTCCGTCCTTTTTAAATAAATCACTGTAGCATGAAAGGGGAGAGAAGTATCAACCTAAAATTTTGTACAGGTCCTTTTGATAGGGCAGTTGATTGAAAATTGTGTATGAGCCGTATCCGTTTATGTTTAAGTGTAGTTTCCATTTAAGCCTATGTTATGATTTCACTTCTTGGCCCATAAAACTCCAAATTTTCATTAGAAATTGCTAAAATTAGAAATTTAATCCAAAATTATGACTTCCAATACGTAACATAAATCTGATATATAAAAATCAATTTGTGTTTGTTTGTAGATTTGTTTGTTTGTTTGTATGTTTGTGTGTTCCTTATAGACTCAGAAACGGCTGAACCGATTTTCTTGAAATTTTCACAGATAGTGCATAATAAGCTCGTGGTGAAAATAGGGTACTAAATTTTTTGATATCTGAAGGGGGGGGGGGGGGGGGAAGTGTCTATGGGGCCACCCCACCCCCACAACACCACCCAACCCCCAAAACACCCCTAAATCGGACATATTTACCGATCATGGCAATATGGGACTCAAATGAAAGACATTTGCGAGTATAATACGAATCTGATATCCTAATGTGGGACCACGTTTCTGGGGGGTGGACCCCTTCCCCAAAACACCCCGCAAACAGGACTTATTTACTGACCATCGGAATATGGGGCTTAAATAAAAGGTATTTGAGTGTAGAATTAGAATCTGATTTCCAATTTTGGGGCCAAGGATTAGAATCTGATATCCAAATATGACTTTTGCAATAAGGAGTTTAAATGAGATTAGAAAACGAATTTGATATCTAATTTTGGGGGCAATGGCAATATGGGGTTCAAATAAATGATACATAGATATATGAGAATAGAGCACTTTGCTGATATATTTTCCGGGATTAGTGTTTGGCCGACCACCCCAATCCCCAAAACACCCCGCAAAGGGAAAAAATTTTTCGACCATGCCAATATGTGGTATATAAGATTAGAAAACGAATTTGATAACCTATTTTGGGCTAAGTGTTTGGGGGACGCCTCATGGTGTTAACTCCCCTAAACCAATGGCAATATGGGTTTTAAATAAATGGTTTTTGAAATAAGAGCACGATGTAATATTTTTTCAGAGCCAGGTGCCTGGGGGACCACCTCACCCCCGAAAACACCCCTAAATCACATATCATGAGAGTAGCGGGCTGAAATAAAGTATTTTAAGAATGGAGTACACCTTATATCCAAACTTAAATTCGTAAACCAATAAAGATCATATGGGATGTTCGGCAAATGGAAATTTTCCTACGAGGCTCGGGAGGAGTAGTGCCTTAAGCGTCTTGGCTACTGGTGAGAACTCGGGTCCTTTCCAGGCTTCGGTAGCGGGATCACTCTGCCCATTTTCTAGACCTCGGGAACTATAAAAGTGATTAAAGACAGGTTAAGGAGAATAGTAAGGTACTCAACTCCTGGTAGATCCAGATTTTTCAGCATTAGTATAGAGATTCCGTCGGGGCACAACACCTTGGATGACTTGGCACCACCGATGACTTTCGTAATTTCGTCCACGGTATATTGTGATGGCTGTCCTTCGGCTCGGAGACCACGGATACGACGAATGGATATCCTGCTTGAACTATAACAGTGATCACAGACAGGTTGAGGAGAGTAGTAAGGTACTCAACTCCAGGTAGATCCAGATTTTTCAGCATTATTTTCATCGGGGCCCAATGCCTTGAATGACTTGGCACCACGGATGACTTTCGTAATTTCGTTCACGGTAAATTGTGATGGCTGTTCATCGGCTCGGAGACCACGGATACGACGAATGAGTCTCCTTGCTCTGTCACTCTCGGGATGCACAGTAAATTAACGGTTGAACAACCTGGCGCATGCCTTCGGATCAGTTACGGTTACGTCGCCAAAAGTGATTGAGGTCCTGCCATCCCGTCTCCTAGGGCTCGAGATAGACTTAACAGTAGACCACAGCTTGCCAAAACCGGTGCCTAAGTTACATTGCACCAAGTGTTCCAGCCACAAATTCCGCTTATATTCGTTGACTACCCTGTTTATTTCCAAATTCAACGAATCCCATCACGCTCGTCTGCGAGTACCACTGCCTGAGCCGGGAAATTGGGTGGCTCTTGGGATATTCGACTGGCTGGTATAAATCGAGCGGCTGCTGCGTTAATGATGTTTCGGAATTTCCTCACGGCAACTAACACATCCGAGGAGGGTGTCAGTTTACTGAAGTTGCGATTGGTGTACTCTCTGAAGCCAGCCCAATCGGCTTCATTCTGATTGATAAACGTCCGGCGCTGAGAGGTAATGAAGTCGGTTGGTCGGTCGATGGTGAGAATTATGGGGATGTGGTTTGATTCCAAAGAAATGACGACTTACCAGAATAATGTTCCCTAGAACCAGACGATTATGGCCAGATAGTAACCCACTTATGTCGGGTTTTTAAGCTTGGCCATTAATTATGACACAGCTGCCATACGGCGGTATGTATACGTTTTATAGCTGTATGTCGGCAGTACCGGACCTGAATGCTATCCCCATGCACTCCATGTAGGGGTCACTAGCGCCAGGCACAGGCGAGATGGGTCTATACTGCTCGGAATGGTGTATCACGAAGACCAATCCCCCACCTCCATTCCTTCAACGATCCTTGCGTAGCACATTGTATCCGTGACAACTGTGCAAGCTGCAGGTGTTGGTCAGCTTTGTCTCTTGGATAGCCGCATCTAAGTCGGTAGAACATGCCGACTCATAAAATCCACAATCTCGTCTATCTTGCCTCGGAGACCGTTGTAATTCAAATGCAGAAATTATAAACTTCCCGGCTCTGGTCTGTCAATATTAGGATTAGGATGCTGATCTTGCGTACATTGCCGCACGGGAGAGGTAGGGGGGGTCACATAGTCCGACGACGAGGACGCAGAAAGCAACGATGACGAGGACGCAGAAAGCAACGACGACGACGCTTGTGACCCACTGCTGTCTACTTTCGCACAGCACCTTGCAACATATTCAGTATGTATGAAGCAGGCAAAAATCTAGTATATAACCTCCCTAGGATGGGGGTATACTAAATTAGCTATTCTGTTTGTAACAAATCGAAATATTTGTCAAAGACCCCATAAAGTATATACTTGATCGTCTTGATATTTAAAGTCTGTCTGTGAAAAGCACGCTTAATTTAGAAGGAGTAAAGCTAGGCGCTTAAGTTTTGCACAAATATTTGTTATTAGTGAAGGTCGGTTGGGATTGTAAATGGGCCATATCGGTCCATATTTTGAAATTGCTGCCATATAAATCGATCTTGGATCTTGACTTCTTGAGCCACTAGACGGCGCAATTCTTATCCGAATTGGCTGAAATTTTGCATGAAGCGTTGTGTAATAACTTTCAATGTGCTAAGTATGGTGCAAATCGGTCTATAACTTGATATAGCTGCTATATGAATCGATCTAGGATCTTGACTTCTTGAGCCTCTAGAAAACGCAATTATTATCCTATTTAGTTAAAAATTTTAAATTTTCTGGAGCGGTTGATATGGCTCCAATGGCATGGCAATTTTTATCCATTATTCTTCGTTTGCCTAAAAGAGATACTGGGCGAAGAACTTGACGAATGTGATCCATGGTATATGAGATTCAGTCGGGCCCAAATTAGCACGTTTTTACTTGTTATGCCCACCACCGAATGATGGGTATATTTGCATTTTGTCATTTCGTTAGCACCACATCGAAGTATCCATATCCGATCCAATAAAGTATACATATTCTTAATCGTCGCAAAAATGTGAGACGATCTGTTGAAATCACGCTGCAGGCTTTAAAAATTAAGATAATTAGCTGAAGCTTTGCACAGATTATTTTTTTGTCCATAGGCAGGTTAAGTTCGAAGATTGGTTATATCGCACTATATCTTGATATAGGCCCCATATAGACCGATCTTCTGATTTAAGGGTTAATCCTTAAAGCCACATTTATTATCCGATTTCGCTGAAATTTGGCACAATGGTTTGCGTTGAGCTCCTCGACGTTCGTACTAAGTATGGTCAAAATCGGATTATTTGGATATATACGCCATATAGGCTGATCTCCCGATTAAGGGCCTTGGACCCATGAAAGGCGCATTTATTACCAGATTTCACAATATTCTGTTTTAATAACTTAAACCGTGAATTGTATTTATTAGGCCACTCGATGTCCGTACCGAATTTGGTGCAAATCATAAATAAAGCTTCAATAGGTTTATAAATGAAGCATTTTCTCCGGAATATGAAGAAAGAGAGTTATAGTTATACCCGAGGTGGTGGGTATTTAAAGTTAGGCTGGGACGAATTTAATGCCTTTTTACTTGATTTGATTTTTTTTTTGTTAATCTCGATGAGTTCTTTCGATACAATAAAAAATCATGCAAATTGGTCTTCTTTGTCAAATGCTATAACTCCTACAATGTAAACGATGCCAAATATGGTTGTTTTTGACACCCTGTGTTGCATAGTGTCTTCTGCAAATGTTTAAAAATTCATCAAATTCGGAGCACTTTTGTGGGATTTATCGAATTGTGGCCACATTTTCCTATTTCCGTCGATAGTGCGCCGTTCTCACAAAGCTGTATAAAATAGGTCCCTTATCATTGAACTTAAAATTTATTCAGACAGCACCTATTGCCGCTTAATCCTAAATATAATGTTCGCAGTCAAATTTGCTGTTCCAGACCCTAAACACGAACATGAAGGACGTTTATGACCACTGGTTGGCAAGCATCGAGGAGAGGTATGCGTACGTTCACCGGTTCTACTACAGTTAGAGGCAAGACAGCTTTATTATATGTACTAACCCTCTGCTTTCGTCGTTTATTTCTCTTTCCATCTTTAAGTCTCCTTACTGGAATCTGTGTGTTGACTTATACCTAATAACTATATCATCAACACTCTTTCTATACTCATCACCATAGGATAGGGGGTACATTCATTTAGTCATTTCGTTTGCAATACATATCGTATCGTTGAAATAGTCTAAGGCGATTTAACGATGTCCGTGTGTCTGTTCGTTCGTCTATTGTAATCACGATACAGTCTTAAAAAATGATATATTGATCTGATATTTGGCGCAGATACGTATTTTTTCGGACCGCACGTTAAGTTTTTGAACGGACCAAATCGGACAGTATTTAGATAAGTAGCTGCCATATATACCTATCTGCCGGTTTAGGGTCTGAAGCCCATAAAAGCTACATTAGTTATTTGATTTCGCTTAAATGTGAAATAGTGAGATATTTTAAGCCTCCCAACATCCATCTCAAATATGTTTTAGATCGGACTGTATTTATAGATCTATCTGCCTATTAAGGGTCTGAAGCACATAAAAGCTTTATTATTACCCGATTTCACTGAAATTTGAAACAGAGACATCCAACCAAAATATGGTTCAGATCGTACCATATTTAGATATAGCTGCCATATAGACCGATTTACCGACATAGTGTCTAAATCCCGTAAAAGACTCATTTATTACACTATTTCGCTGGAGTTTGTATTAAGCCTCCCGTCATTCGACCAGAATATTATCCAGATCAGACTATTATTGGATATAGCTGCCATACAGACCGTTCTTCCCATTTTGGGTCTTAATCCCATAAAAAGTGTATTTATTGCCTGATTTGGCTGAAACTGTGACCGTGTTACAGTTTAATCCAGAGAAGACTGAAATATGCCTGTTAACGAGGACAACTAAGGTGGGCCAATTTAACACACCACGTTTCCTTAATAAGACGAGTGACAAGGTCAAATACTTAGGTGTGATCTTGGACAGGAAACTGAATTGAAAATGTCACATTCAGGAGCGTATTGAGAAGGCTTACAGATGTTTGGCACTATGTAGACAAGCCGTAGGCTCAAAATAATACCCTTAATACCCTTTTGGATGTTTTATTTGTGAATAATACTTCTAACATTTCGCTCTATGACCAAATATTCGCCCCTTGTTTCTCAAAACATGATTTGATTCATCTGGCTTTCAATTTCACAGTGTCAAAGACAGTGGAGAAGTTTTCGTACCGCAACTTTAAAAATTTTGACTATTCTGCCTTAGATGAAAGGATTCAGGAAGTCTGTAGGAATGGGATATATGATTTAATATCTGTCAATAAGAAATGTAGCTTTCTTCAAGATAACATTTTACGTATCTATGATGCAACAGCCCCATTCGGACCAAGATGAAGAAATCAAATACTAAGCCTTGGTTTAATTCCACTATTAGGAATTTTATTCGTAACAAAGACCTAGCCTACTCCAGGTGGAATCGTTTTAAAACACCTTAACTTCATGAGGAATTCCGCACGGCAAGAAATAAAGTTAGTGATGCAAAATTACGATATTATTCATCCAAATATTATTCGGCAATAGACACGAAACGCAAGTGGAGTGTTATAAACGATACCGGAATTGGAAAATCCAAGGCAATTTCTAATTACCATTGTGATATAAATAAATTGAATGAAACTTTTGTTAATATTCCGACCTTAGATATGGACTCGACTTTTTACCAAGACACTACTAGTCTTCCAGAAAGCACAAATGTTGATTGCAGTTTTGAGTTTAGATGTGTATCGCACGACTAAGTTTTGCATAGTCTTAGATCAATCAAGTCAAATGCTATTGGTCTTGATGACATTGACCCAAGATTCATTAGAATATTAGTTTCTTACCTTCTACCTTATTTTACTCATCTCTTTAATTCAATTATAATATCCAGTGCATATCCGAATATTTGAAAACGATCAAAGAAATTCCCAGCTCCAAGATGTCACTAAATGGCCGTCCATCCCCCAAAACAACACATCCCAAACCGAACATGTTTCCCGACTATATCGAAATTGAGTATGAATCTCACATCAACATTCGGGACCAACTGTCTAGGGGACGTCTCACCACCATAACAACCTCCAAGTAGGACGTATTTGCTCAAAAAGACAATTATTTATCTTTAAGACAGTGGAACTCGATATTCATAGTTTCTAGGGCCCATACCCCAAACCGGACATATTTGCTGGCTTTTTCAATAAGGGTTTAAGTGAATGGTATTTGAAAACGAATTTGATGTCCAATTTAGAGGCCAATATGGCAATATGGGGTTCAAATATATGAGAATAGAGCACGTTGCTGATATATTTTCAGGGCTTAGTGTTTGGGGGACCACCCCACTTCCCAAAACACCCTTATATCGGGCATATTTACCGACCATGTCAATGTGGGGCTTAAATGAAAGGAATTAGGGGATAGAGCAAGAATTGATACCCACTTTCGGGACCAATTTTCTGGGGGACTACCCCTTTCCCAAAATACCCCACAGACAGCAATATTTTACTGACCATCGCATTATAGTGCTGAAATAAAGATATTTGGGATTAGAATACGAATTTGATATCCAAATGTAGGACCATGTATTAAAGGCATCACCCCTTCCCCAAAACACCCCCCACAAGGTAAAAATTATTCAACCATTCCAATATGTGGCTCAAATGCAAGGTATTGGAGATTAGAAAACGAATTTGATAACCAATTTTGGGGCCATGTGTTTGGGGGACACCTCATCCTGACAGAAGAGCATGATGCTGATATTTTTTCAGGGCCATGTGTCTGGGGGACCACCTCATCCCCGAAAACACCCCTTATCATGAGATTATCGGGCTGAAATAAAGTATTTTATGAATGGAGTACACCTTACATCCAAACTTAAATTAGTAGACCAATAAAGGTCATATGGGATTCAGATAAAGGCACTTATATTGTTAAACTGTTTGTCAAGGGATATACTATAAAAGAAGACGCAGCGGGGCGGGTCCGGTTCAGGTAGTTGCTTTTATATGAAGCTTAGAAGATTTTTCAATTTCAGCGATACTTCTTTCATATTGGTTCAATCATATCTTAGCAATCGGCAACAGTCAGTGTACGTAGGGGATTCTAGTGCCCAAGGAGTTCCACAAAGCTCAATAAACCCAAACGATCTTCCTACCCAGCTGGTCCATAGCCAAATCGTTATGTATGCTGATGACGTTCAGTTATTCCTTAGCGTTTCTGTTAATAATATTGGTGTCAACGAGTTTATAAATAGTTTAACCGTTCTTTAACTTTGTCAAATCATATAAATGCTGTAGCCGGGCAGACATATGCAAAACTGCGTGCACTGTGGATGACACACCCTTATACACCAATCGGAATTCGAATTCTGTTAGCAAATACATATCTTAATCACTAAGCCAGCGAAAAACGAGAGTCAAGAGAAAATCCATCCTGCAAAATTTTGAGAGAATCGGTTCACAAAAGACCATTTTATTGCAATATTACTGCAAATCGGACGAATATATATGTGGGAGCAATATCTTAATCTGAACTGATTTCGAGCAAACTTCTCACATACTGTGACAGTCGTCGAGAAAAGCGTTGTACGAAGTTTTGGGACGATTGGTCTATAAATGCGCTTGCAGTGTCTCTAGGAGTGAAAATCGGGCGATATATATATATATGTATATATATATATATATATATATATATATGTATGCCATATCTAAATCTGAACCGATTTCCACAAAATTCACCAATAATGTTGAGTGTCATAAAAAAATCTTTCCTTCCTTCCTTGACTTTTTATTTCATTATTACTGAAAATCGGACGAACATATATATGGGAGCATCTGAACCGGTTT
This sequence comes from Stomoxys calcitrans, assembly GCF_963082655.1. NCBI lineage: Eukaryota > Metazoa > Arthropoda > Insecta > Diptera > Muscidae > Stomoxys > Stomoxys calcitrans. Next base: position 62,719,161 of record NC_081552.1, read on the forward strand.
TTTCAATTTCAAAAGGCTTTGTCTCTAGGCCGAAAAATATGCCTGTACCAAATTTTAAGACGATCGGGATGGAGTGGAGAACGATACTTACAATTCAGGATTTTGTAAGTAGCACGGAATTCCTATGTCCATAGTGGCATGGGGCGGATTAATATCTACACTCTCTTTTCAACCTTACCTAACCTAACCTATTATATCCATGATTGTGGGTATCCAAAGTTCGGCGTGGCCGATGTTTTTATTTGTTCTTCCTAGGGTATCACAATAAGAAAAATTAGCCTGCGAGTCAATTTAATTTTATTGCGGGCCACCAATTCAGTTTAAACCCAAACCTAGATGAAATTTTTTAATTGTGATTTCAGATGTGCCTTGTAACACTTTAACGAATTATAGCCCAAATCGGTCCGTAATTTGATAAATCTTTCGCATATGTATGATTATCTCTCCATTTGTCTACTTGAGAAATGCATAATAAGTGTCCAATTTGTCAACAATTTTTGATGTGATGTGTTTATGTTACCAATATCAATAAAAAAATTTTCATGCAGAGACTCAATTCTTGTCGGAATTCGATGCAATAGTGAATGTGGTCGTTTGTTATAACCTTAGATACAAATTTCAGAAAAAGTGGTCAAGAAGTGTGTCTTTTATGGGCCAAAGACTTAGTCCGTAGACTTTATGAGTCCATAGGGAATTTATTAAATTTTTTCACTTTATGTTTAAGAATAGGTATATCAATATCCAATGTCGCCCTCTTAAAATGTCCATCATTTAATATAGCAATTTTGGGACTATGTACCACTGTGAAACATCAAATATAGTTTTTTTTTTTTTGGGAAACAGTGTAAATTCTCTTTGAATTGCTATTATTATAATTCGCCAAAAGAAACGAAACAAACAAAAAAGATGCTTTATCTAAAAAAAAAAGCTAAAAAAAAGCACAAAGAAAGTGCAATGAAAAGCGGACGCGAATTCTCAATGAAAGTGAAACGCAACATCGGTTGTTTGCAGTTTTAGTTGTTCTTTAAATCACAAGGTTTTCACCATCTGTTTGTTTATTTGTATATTATTCCTTTCTTGTTTACACTCTACGTTCATATGTTTGTTTTTTGTGCTGGTTTGTGTATTTGCAGCTTTCCCTTTTTGCTTATGGTCTTATGGTTTTCGGTTAAGCATAAACTTTAATTACAGCACAGCTTTTGTGCAAGTTTTGGATTGTGCTAATCTTTGGATTTGTAAATTGCACTGCGGGCAAAAAAAAATAAATTGAAAATATATATAGTATTTCGGTTAAGCATTTAATTGGCAAATGCACGAGTATTTGTCCCAAAAAAAATGGGAATTACTTGCTTTAACAAATTATGTGTATAGTCAATACTTTAGAAAAAAAGTGTAGAAAAAGTATATTTGATTAAAGTTCATTCTAAGTTTTATTAAAAATGCATTTACTTTCTTTTAAAAAATCCGCAATTACTTTTTGGGCAACCCAATAAATAGTGTCATTTAATAATCAACAATATTTTTGAACCAGTAAATAGTCTCTCTCAATGCCATTGGTGCGTATAATTACCGCAAAGCCACTTTGATGTTGCTCATACGGCGCAATGGCCAAAAGTCAATGAACTTTAATCAAATATACTTTTTTATACCCTCCACCATAAGATGGGGGGTATACTAATTTCGTCATTCTGTTTGTAACTACTCGAAATATTCCTCTGAGACCCCATAAAGTATATATATTCTTGATCGTCGTGACATTTTATGTCGATCTAGCCATGTCCGTCCGTCTGTCCGTCCGTCCGTCCGTCTGTCTGTCGAAAGCACGCTAACTTCCGAAGGAGTAAAGCTAGCCTCATGAAATTTTGCACAAATACATCTTATTGGTGTAGGTTAGTTGGTATTGTAAAGTATATATATTCTTGATCGTCGTGACATTTTATGTCGATCTAGCCATGTCCGTCCGTCGGTCCGTCCGTCCGTCTGTCTGTCGAAAGCACGCTAACTTCCGAAGGAGTAAAGCTAGCCTCTTGAAATTTTGCACAAATACATCTTATTGGTGTAGGTCAGTTGGAATTGTAAATGGGCCATATCGGTCAATGTTTTGATATAGCTGCCATATAAACCGATCTTGGGTCTTGACTTCTTGAGCCTCTAGAGGGCACAATTCTTATCCGATTTAAATGAGTTTTAACACGAAGTATTTCGTCGTGATATCCAACAACTGTGCCAAGTATGGTTTAAATCGGTCCATAACCTGATATAGCTGCCATATAAACCGATCTTGGGTCTTGACTTCTTCAGCCTCTAGAGTGCGCAATTCTTATCCGATTGGAATGAAATTTCGCACGACGTGTTTTGTTATAATATCCAACAACTGTGCCAAGTATGGTTTAAATCGGTCCATAACCTGATATAGCTGCCATATAAACCAATCTTGGGTCTTGACTTCTTGAGCCTCTAGAGGGCACAATTCTTATCCGATTTGAATGAATTTTTGCACGAAGTATTTCATTATGATATCCAACAACTGTGCCAAGTATGGTTGAAATCGGTCCATAACCTGATATAGCTGTCATATAAACAGATCTGGGGATTTGACTTCTTGAGCTTCTAGATGTATTTTATTTTTACTTTCAACAACTGTGTCAAATAAGGTTCAAATCAACATGCTAACATGCTATCCTCTGCGCCACGGTGGCCTCCACACATAAGCAAATACCACGTTCAAAATATCAGCCAAATCGATCGGTTTATATAACTAACTATATCAAGTTATGAAACGATTGAAACCATACCATACTATTGGAAGTCATTGCAAAACTTTTTGGACAAAATGTCACCCAAATCGGGTGGTAATTGTGGCTTCTAGGGACTCAATGTGTCAAATTTGAAGATGGGTTTATATGGCAGCTATATTAGGTTTTTAACCGATTTGAACTATACTTGACACAGTTATTTGAAATCAAAACAAAACAACTCATGTAAAATTTTAAGTCAAATAGGATGAGAAAGAAAGGCTCAAAAAGTCAAGATCTGAGATCGGTTTGTATGCCAGCTATATCCAAATATGGACCGATATTGCCCTTTTACAATGCCAATAGACCTACACTAATAGGAAGTATTTTTGCAACATTTCAAGCTTCTTGCCTTTCTTCTTCGAAATTAAGCGTCCTTTTGACAGACAGGTAGATGTACAGACTAACGGGCAGATGAAGGGACATGGCTGTATTGATTTACAATGTCAATGCAATTAAACACAATTTGTTTTCAATAATATACTTTGCTCAACAATGATTCATTGATCTACTTATTTGCTTTACAGCTCACTAACTTCTGTTTGCTGATACGTTCACAATACGCGTTGTCGGATAAGATCTACTCGTGTTGCATTGTGCCACTGCTTTATAAACCTCTTGCCATATCGATAATTCGTGAATACAAAATCTGGCGGTTTTGACATTTAGTATCTTCTCAATAAGTGCTTTATCGATTTCTGCTTACTTGACCAGCGTTAATTAACACAAACACACATTCATTACATGATACGTAACAGACAAGCATATGTACTTACATCTATCGAACAAGTATGGGTTGGAATTAATGCTTACAACAAAACAGAAACAATTTTGAATGAAATAATGACAACAAATAATAATACAGAAGTTCTAGGGAATACTAGAGACAATGTGTGATGACTTGAGAGCGGAAATGTATCCATTTTTTGTTTATGGGCAGATATTGACCAAAATTTGTGTTTATGCATAGGAGTCGTAGCCCTATAAAAGCCGCAATTATTACCTGATTCCGCTGAAATTTAACACACTACGTTTTATTAAGTTCGTTGATATCTATGTCGAATATGGCTATATATTAATATAGCCCCCCTTTAGACTGATCTCTCGATTTGCCGTATAAGGCCAATCAAATCCGCATTTGTATACCCTGTACCATATGATGCAAATTTCGTCATTCTGTTTATAACTCCACAAAATATTCATCTGAAATCGTGACATTTTAGGTCGATCTAGCCATATCCGTCCGCCTATGTGTCGAAAGCACGCTAACTTTCAACTAAGTATGGTTCAATAACTTTGCTTAGTATGGTTCAAATCGGTCTATTGCCTGATATAGCTGCCATATAAACCGATCTTGAATCTTTACTTCTTGAGACACTAGAGGACACAATTCTTATCCGATTTGCACGACGTGTTTTGTAATGACTTTCACCAACTGTGCCAAATATGATTACAATTGGTCCATTACCGGATATAGCTGTCATATATACCGATCTGTGATATTGACTTCTTGAACCTTTAGAGGGCGTATAAGGTCAATAAAAGCCGAATTTGTTATCCAATTTTGACACTGTGAGTTGCACTAGGCTTTTCTATATAAGTACCGAGTATGGTTTATATCGGACAATATTTGGATACAGATGCCAATTCAAATTCTTGGATCTTTAAAGGGCGCTTTTAGTACACAATTTCACTGAAAATTAGCACAGTGAGTTGCGTTGAGAACCTTAACATCTATGCATAATATGGACCAGATCGGTCAAGATCTAACCGATATAGAATGAACCTCCGATTTATGGTAGTAAGCCCATTAAAACCATATTTATTGCTCGAAGATTATTGAAGATTAATACTAGTTTACTCGAAGCCTTAAATCACCCCACATATATTTCCTAGTTGTACATACATTCCAAATTATATAGCTCTAGCTCAATCCATAAAAAATGTACCAAATAGTACCAAATGCAGCACTAAACATGTACCTTTTCTCCCGTTTCGATTATTATTATTGATATTTTTTCATTCTGTTCCTATAACTTTGTAACAGGATTTATCTAAGCCAAATTTAGAAGTTATAGCTCTATCCTCTATCCGTTGTTGTACCTAAATGTACAAATTTTCAAAAATTCATTTAGTGAACCAACGCACAGTGGATTTGGCAGCCCAAACAATTTTTCGAAATGCCGAGGTGACCAAATTTTGCGGCCAGCGAAGAGGCGCCCGGACTACACCTAGGGCCTTGAAATTTTTCACAAGATCTCGCTAACACCTCAGCTCTAATCATTTTAAATTTCAAAGAGATTTCTTTACGGCATATTTTTTACTTGTTTTTTTTTCAATTTTTTCCCACTGTGCAACGCTAGCTGCTGTAATAGTGTGACTTTGCGTCAAAAATTTAGAGCTCTTGGTCAATTGATGAAAAAAGCACCAAATAGTACCAAATGCAGTACCACCATTGCCTGTAATATTTTGCGAAATGTTTTTTTTTCGAACCTTTGGGCACAAAAAATTTGCCCCAGTCAAGCAGTCATAATTTTCATACAATTTGATACCTTTTGGTACCTTTAGGCACGAATATCACCAAATCCCGTCTTATCTCGTGCCTATGACCCAAGAAAAACATTCGTAGATCAGTCAGTTAGTCAATCAGTTACCGATCTCTTTTATGTACAATATTTAAGTGATAAGTGATAAATTAGTACAACTTTAGAAGTTATAACGACAGGATGCAAATTATAAGCATTAAGGCATTAGTTGAATGCAATTTTTACCGAACATCATTCCATCAAAAACTTATTTTCGATCGATTTTAAGGAAGTTCGACACATTTTAAGCAGAATGTGGATGGCTCAGCGTTAAAATTGGTAAATTTTATTGCTATAAAGATTTAAAAATTATAGTTGCTTAATGTTTTCAGTTTGTTTTCGTCAAATTTTACGGAAATGAAAGACATTTAAAAGCAATTGACCGACCGACAGGCTTATAAAAAATGTTTTGGCAAGCAGTACAAAATTTAACTCTGGCTTTATGACCAATTGTCACCGCCCATGGGTCATTTCCTGCACTCAACCACTACTACTTAGTCTCCAATGAACATTCCATTAAGGAACAAGGGATACTTCTTTAAAATCAGTGAGTGCAGTCCGATTAAAGTTTTAGATCATTAGGGACCATCTTTTTCATGCCACATCCAAAAAGGGCCCGATAAAATTTAAAATGACAAAATGTCAAATTTGTAATATTCCACAGAGACAACAGAGAAAAAATTTTGATAATTTTTTTTAATGAAATTTTTTCTAAACCAATTTTGAGTGACATTTTTTCCACAGACAAAATTTCAGCGTAATATTTTTAAAGACACAAATTCATCAAATTTTTTCGAAAGACAATTTTTAACTATTCAGCGTAACATTATCATCAGCCCGGGCCGGACCCCCCTCAAAATTATTATTTAAAGACACAATTTCACCACAATTTTTCCTTAAGACAAAATTTCAATAACAATTTTTCAAAAAGATTGCAAGCAGACATTTTTCTACAGACTACATTTTAATGAGTTGATAAATGTGGCTTTTATGGGCCTAAGACCCTCAATCGGAGGATCGGTCTATATGGCAGATATATCCGAACCTTAGCCGATCTGAACAAATGATGTCGAAGGGCCTTACATAACTCACTGGTCCAAATTTCAGTAAAATGGGATAATACATGTGGCTTTTATGGGCCTAAGACCCCAAATCAGAGGATCGGTCTATATGGCAGCTATATCCAAATCAAATTGACGATGAATTTTGAATTGGCTAAGACAACTCACTGTCCCAAATTTCAGCAAAATTGGATAATAAATGTGGCGTTTATGGGCCTTAGACCCTAAATCGGAGAATCGATCTATATGGCAGCTATATCCAAATCTGAACCGATCTGGGCCAAATTGATGAATGATGTCGAAGGGCCTAACGCAACATACTGTCCCAAATTTCTGCAAAATCGGATAATAAATGTGGCTTTTATGGGCCTAAGACCCTAAATCGGCGGTTCGGTCTATATGGGGGCTATATCAAGATATAGTTCGATATAGCCCATCTTCGAACTTAACTTGCTTATGGACAAAAATATCTCTATTTTTAAAGACTAGCGTGATTTCTAACGACAGACGGACGGACATGTCTAGATCGTCTTAGATTTTAAAGCTGATCAAGAATATATATACTTTATAGGAATGACAAAATGAATATACCACCATCCGTCGGTGGTGGGTATAAAAATTGGGTCCATTTAATTTGGGGGCCACCCCAGCCCAAAACCCCATAAAAATAAGGTTATTTGACTTTAATGACAATATGGGTTTCAAATGAAAGGTATTATGGAGTAGATTACGAATATGGTCAGGTGGGAGAAATAGGCTTTATAAATAATTGATATTTGAAGAGGGCGGACCCTCGCCCGTAACCCCAAAAACACCACCCAAAATCAAAAGTGTACCGATAAGGACATTATGGGTATCAAATGAAAAATATGCGGGAGTAGATAACGAATCTGGTATAAAAATTCATGTCAAAGTATAGGGGGTTACCCCACCCCCCCAAAAAACTACAAAAATGGGCAAATTGGCCAATCATGGAACTCGGTTTGTTTGCTTGTTCTGTATAGACGCAAAAACGGCGGAACCGATTTTCTCGAAATTTTCGCATATTGTGGATGTTGTTCTGGAAAGAAACATAGGTTTTATAATTTTTCGATATAGGAAGGGGTCGGACCCTGCCAAAAACACGACCCAAAATTAAAAGTGGACCGATCGGTACAATATGGGTATCAAATGAAAGAGATATATGGGTATGGGTAAAAACGCTCCAAATGGATATAAACCCCATTATGATTGTATAGGACTCGGCTGAACCAATTTTCTTAAAATTTCCATAGATTGTGTAGGTATGCCTGGAAAAAAACACAGACTATATATATAGCCAAAATAGACCGATGGACACAATATGGTTATCAAATGAAAGTTATTTGAGACTAGAAAATTGATATGGCATTAAAATTTTGGCCCAAGAACCCAGCGGGCCGCACCAACGTCCCATATTGACGTTCATGTCGAATTTGATATCTATTTTCAGCGCAAAGTAACGGTTCTTATTTACCAACCATGGCAATATGGGGATCAAATTAAAGGCATTTGGGAGGGTAGAACGAATTTGATATCCATATTTGAGTCGCAATGTCTAAGGTGCCATCCATACCCTAAAAATACTTCTCATAACCCTAATTTTTAAAAACGTCAGATCTCGGAGATTGGTAATGCGATTCGGTCGAAATTTTTTTGCACTCTTACAGTCACCAAAAACAAAACATTGTTTCTATTGTTGTAGGTGGTGCCTCGGGGGCCGCCCAAAATCCGCCAAATGGATATATCGACCCATCAAGACAATTTATAGCTTAGAACTTACTCAATAACTGCATTTGGCAGTAAAGTTAAAATTTGCCTAGGAACCGAGCAGGGACAAACTTCTCACACATCAATGAGTGCTTTCCGATTCAAGTTAAAACTCAATGATAAGGGACCTTTTTTATAGCCGAGTCCGAATGGCGTGCCACAGTGCGTCACCTCTTTGGGGAGAATTTATTACATGACCATGCATGGCATGGTACCTCGCAAATGTCTCCAAATTAAGAGGCGATAATCACTGCTTTAAATTTTGTCCGATGTTCTCGCCAGGATTCGAACGCAGGCGTTCAGTGTCATAAGCGAACATAGGCTACAATCGAACGAATTAAAGATATTAGAGAGTTAAAGAAGGCGCAGCGGAGCGGGACCGTTTCGGCTAATACTTAATAATTTGCAAATCTCCACATCGAGTAGACAAATAAATTAGAAGTAACTAACTCAACATACCTAGTCCTATTTCATTAGTGTACCTTTCTGAAACCAACCCTACAGAAGTTCGTGTACCTTTTATTACCAGGTATATTGTAGGGGGTACTTTTTTAGCTATTATCTTTTTGGCAACAGCGGTTAAAACAGCTCACGTACGTTTCGAGTTTTATTTCACTCTCAAACATTTTCATCTTAACCATGAATCGTCTTACAAACGAACAACGCTTGCAATTTTTTGAATTTTATTACCAAAATGCGTGCTCTGTTACGAAAGTTCATCACGCGCTTCTTCCATTGAGCGACGAAGCTCATTTTTGGCTACTTAAGTAAGCAGAATTGCCCGTTTTGAAGTGAAGATTAGGCATAAGCATGGCAAGAGCTACCAATGCATCCAGAAAAAGTCACAGTTTGGTACGGTGTATGGGCTGGTGGCATCATTGGACCGTACTTCTTCAAAGATGATGCGAATCATAACATAACTGTGAATGGTGAGCGCTACCGTAAGATGATATCCACCTCTTTTTTGCCCAAATCGCAAGAGCTGGACTTGCATGACATATAGCTTCAACAAGACGGTGCCCCATGTCGCACAACACCCGTAACAATTGATTTATTCAGAGGCGAGTTCGGTGACCATTTTATGCCACGTTCGGGACCGGTCAATTGGTCGCCTAGATCGCGCAATTAAAGCATATAAACTATTTTTTGTGGGGCTATGTTAATTGTTGGAAAAAGCATGCAGTAATTGAACTAAGCGGATGGACTACCACCACCCACCACCATGGGATGGGGGCATACTTATCTATTCATTCCGTTTGTAACACCTCGGAGTATTGATCTAGGACCCCATAATGTTTATATATTCTTGATCGTCTCGACATTCTGTGTCGAACTAGCCATATCCGTCCGTCCGATTGTCGAAATCATGATAGCGGTCGAACCCGTAAAGCTAGCCGCTTGAAATTTTGCTCAGATTCTTAAGATTGATAGGTAGTTGGGGATGGGTCATATCGGTTCAGATTTGGAAATAGCTCCCATATAAACCGATCTGACGATTTGAATTGACTTGAGCCTCTGGAAGCCGCAATTTTTGTCAGATTTTGCTGAAATTTTGCAAATTATGTTCCGTTTTGATTTCCAACAACTGTGCCGAGTACGGTCCAAATCAGCAAAGATATAGCTGCCATTTTTAACCGATCTTGGTTCTTGCCTTTTCGAGCTTTTAGAGAACGCTATTCTTATCCGATTTGGCTGAAATTTTGCACGTTGTGGTTTGGTATGACTTCAAACAACTGTTTCAAGTATGGTCTAAATCGGTTATAACCTGATAGAAGTCTATGTAACTTCTATTCCAGGGATATCGTAATTCCCATCGGTTCTATCAGGAATGGTGATACAGTCATTTTTATCCAAAAGCGGCTCAGGTAGGGTGTAATCCACACTGCCTGGATCACCGGATATTGTATCAATGGTAACAGGGTCCGTAGCCGCCACATGACCAAAGAGAAAGCTCCCTTAACCTCACGGCGGTGGTCGCTGCAATTTGGTTAGCCACAATGTCCAGAGGCATAAGATGCAGCATTAAATTCTGTGCATCAGATGGTGTCGTCCTCAGTGCAGCTGTGATGCACAGACAAGCCATGCTTGGGATACGACTAAGTATTGAGCAGTAGGTGGATTTTTGAAGCGCCGTCAACTAGACCACAACACTATATAGCATTATAGGTACGACAACTGCAGTATATACCCAATGCATGACACAGGGTGTAAATCCCCAACTTTTGCCAATGGCTCTCTTGCAGGTGTATAGGGCAAGAGTGGTCTTTCTTGCCCTTTCCAAAATGTTGGATTTAAAGTTTGACTTCCTGTCCAGTAAAACGCCCAGGTATTTTGCGCTTTCTGTAAATGAAAAATTCTCTCTACCCAAGGAGACAGGTTCCACTGTAGACAACTTGTATCTCCTGTTGAAAAGAACTACTTCTGTTTTGCAAGGATTCATACACAGACCACTTTCGGTAGCCCACTTTCCTGTTGCAAGTAGAGCTTCCTGAAGTATATCTCTTAGAGTGCTTGGAAACTATCCCCTAACCGCAATTGCCAAGAGTTGATGCCAATAATCTCCAACATTATTGAAAGCACCCAGTCCAACTGGATGACCCACCCGCACAGGGCTTGTCGGGTCTCGTTTCGATGTCCCCTCCCTCCTCCTGTCTCGATCGTGGCAGAGGGATTTTCAGTCTCCTGCAATCCGTCAGACTTTAGCGATGTGGTCGATAGTTCCTCAGGTAAGTGTTTAGCAACAACTGCTGAGTCGTCTCCTGATTCCCCAAACCCCACCGCTACTACAGATCTTCAGTTTCAACTTGCTAATTCCGTAGCATACAACCCCTTCAGACTTGTTGAGGTCTGCGAGACAGCCGGAGTTTAGTACGAACACTGCATGTCTACATTTCAATTGCCCGTTCATCGCCGAAGGCAATTAGCCTGTATCGGCCTCGATACCAGCCTGCATTGTCATAAAATGGAGGAGACCCAGGAAATTCCTCAAGGACATCGGAGTATACTGATGCCAGTCTATTGACTATCCCACTCCAGTTATTCCTAGGTATGCAGCCCTGTTCTTCTCTCTTGTCTACAACTGCTAATGCAAATTTTGCACATGAACATTACACTAAGGAACAGGGGCAAACTTCTCACCTATCAATGAGTGCAGTCCGATTCAAGTTTTAAGCTGAATGAACGGCGTGTCACAGTGCGACACCTCTTTGGAGAGAAGTTTTACATGGCATAGTACCTCACAAATGTTGCCAGCATTAGGAGGGGAAACCACCGCTGAAATATTTTTCTGATGGTCTTGCCTGGATTCGAACCCAGGCGTTCAGCGTCATAGGCGGACATGCTAACCTCTACGCTACGGTGGCAATATCTGCAATTTGGGTAAGTGAGTTGTGTTAGACCCCTCGACATTCTTCTTCAATTTGGCTCAGATCGGTCCAGATTTGGATGTAGCTGTCATATAGGCCGATCTCTCGATTTAAGGTCTTGCACCAAAAAAAGGCGCATTTATAATCCGATTTCGCCAAAGTTTGGGACAGTGAGTTTTTTTAGGCTCTCCGACATCCCTTTTCACTTTGGCCCAGATCGGTCCAAATTTGGGTATAGCTCCCATATAGACCGATCTCTCGATTAAAGGTTTTGATCCTATAAAAAGCGCATTTATTGTCCGATGTCGCCGAAATTTGGGACAGCGAGTTGTGTTAAACTTTTCAACATCCTTCTTCAATTTGGCTCAGATTGGTCTAGATTTGAATATAGCTGCTATATATGGACCGATCTCTCGATTTAAGGTTTTGAACCAATAAAAGGCACATTTATTGTCCGATGTCGCAGAAATTTTATGATGGTGAGTTATGTTAAGCCCCTCGACATACTTCTGCAATATGGCACAGATCGGTCCAGATTTGGATATAGCTGTCATATCTCTCGATTTAAGGTTTAGGCCCATAAAAGACACATTTATTGTCCGATTTTGCTAAAATTTGGGACAGTGAGTTGTGTTAGGCCCTTCGACATTCTCCTTCAATTTGGTTCAAATCAGTCCAGATTTGGATATAGCTGCCAAATAAACCGATCTGTCGATTTGAGGTTTTCGGCGATTAAAGGCGCATTTATTGTCCGATGTCACTGTGTCGAAATTTGACACAGTGACTTATGTTAGGCTTCTCGACATCCGTGTCGTATATGGTTTAGATCGGATTATTTTTAGATATAGCTACTAAAAAGACCAATATTTTGTTATACAGAATTGAACAATGACTTGTACTCATAGTATTTGGTCCAAATCGGAACATATTTCGATATAGCTGCTATGGGGCATAAAGTATGCATTTATCACCGGATTTTGACGAAAGGTGGTTTATATATATACTCGAGGTGGTGGGTATTTTTTACTTGTTTTCACTTACTTCTGCACTTAACTCATGTCCGAAACCTAGTGATTCCTTTTGTCTCTTTTGGTGCTATTCTTGAATGGTACCGTTAGAATGAATTAATCATGTATATACTTTTAAGATGTTTAACCTCTTATGAGTAAATGTATACATATTTGGTACCAAACATTACACTTTTTATACCCTCCACCATAAGATGGGGGGTATACTAATTTCGCCATTCTGATTGTAACTACTCGAAATATTTGTGTGAGACCCCATAAAGTATATATATTCTTGATCGTAGTGAAATTTTATGTCGATCTAGCCATGTCCGTCCGCCTGTCCGTCCGTCCGTCCGTCCGTCCGTCTGTCTGTCGAAAGCACGCTAACTTCCGAAGGAGTAAAGCTAGCCACTTGAAATTTTGCACAAATACTTCTTATTAGTGTAGGTCGGTTGGTATGGTAAATGGGCCATATCGGTCCATGTTTTGATATAGCTGCCATATAAACCGATCTTGGATCTTGACTTCTTGAGCCTCTAGAGTGCGCAATTCTTATCCGAATGGGATTAAATTTTGCACGGCGTGTTCTGATATAATATTCAACAACTGTGCCAAGTATGGTTCAAATCGGTTTATAACCTGATATAGCTGCCATATAAACCGATCTAGGGTCTTGACTTCTTGAGCCTGTAGAGTGCGCAATTCTTATCCGATTGGAATGAAATTTCGCACGACATGTTTTGTTGCGATATCTAACAACTGTGCCAAGTATGGTTCAAATCGGTTTATAACCTGATATAGCTGTCATATAAACCGATCTTGGGTCTTGATTTCTTGAGTCTCTAGAGTGCGCAATTCTTATCCGATTGGAATGAAATTTTGCACGACGTGTTTTGTTACGATATCCAACAACTGTGCCAAGTATGGTTCAAATCGATCTATAACCTGATATAGCTGCCATATAAACCGATCTTGGGTCTTGACATCTTGAGCCTCTAGACGGCGCAATTCTTATCCAATTTGAATGAATTTTGGCACGTAGTATTTTGTTATGTTATCCAACAACTGTGCCAAATATGGTTCAAATCGGTTCATAACCTGATATAGCTGTCATATAAACAGATCTGGGGACTTGACTTCTTGAGCTTCTAGAGGGCGCAATTTCTATCCGATTTGGCTGAAATTTCGCAAGACGTTTTTATACCCTCCACCATAAGATGGGGGGTATACTAATTTCGTCATTCTGTTTGTAACTACTCGAAATATTCGTCTGAGACCCCATAAAGTATATATATTCTTGATCGTCGTGAAATTTTATGTCGATCTAGCCATGTCCGTCCGTCTGTCCGTCCGTCCGTCCGTCCGTCCGTCCGTCCGTCCGTCCGTCTGTCTGTCGAAAGCACGCTAACTTCCGAAGGAGTTAAGCTAGGCGCTTGAAATTTTGCACAAACACTTCTTATTAGTGTAGGTCGGTTGGTATTGTAAATGGGCCATATCGGTCCATGTTTTGATATAGCTGCCATATAAACCGATCTTGGGTCTTGACTTCTTGAGCCTCTAGAGTGCGCAATTCTTATCCGATTGGGATGAAATTTTGCACCACGTGTTTTGTTACGACATCCAACAACTGTGATAAGTATGGTTCAAATCGGTCCATAAACTGATATAGCTGCCATATAAACCGATCTTGGGTCTTGACTTCTTGAGCTTCTAGAGTGCGCAATTCTTATCCGATTGGAATGAAATTTTGCACGACGTGTTTTTTTATGACATCCAACAACTGTGCCAAGTATGGTTCAAATCGGTCCATAACCTGATACAGCTGCCATATAAACCGATCTTGGGTCTTGACTTCTTGAGCCTCTAGAGGTCGCAATTATTATCCGATTTGCCTGAAATTTTGTACGACGGATTCTCTCATGACCATTAACATACGTGTTTATTATGATCTGAATCGGTTTATAGCCTGATATAGCTCCCATATAAATCGATCTCTCTATTTTACTTCTTGAGCCCACAAAGGGCGCAATTCTTATTCGAATTGGCTGATATTTTACACAGGTCTCCAACATATAATTTAATTGTGGTCCAAACCGGACCATATCTTGATATCGCTCTAATAGCAGAGCAAATCTTTTCTTATATCCTTTTTTTGCCTAAGAAGAGATGCCGGGAAAAGAACTCGACATATGCGATCCATGGTGGAGGGTATATAAGATTCGGCCCGGCCGAACTTAGCACGCTTTTACTTGTTTATTGTTACTTTCAACAACTATGTCAAATAAAGTACAAGTCGGTTCGCAACCTGATATAGCTGCCATATAAACCGATCTGGGATCTTGACTTCTTGACCCCTAGAGGTAGCAATTATTATCCCATTTGCCTGAAATTTTGTACTACGGATTCTCTCATGAACATTAACATACGTGTTTATTATGGTCAGAATCGGTCTATAGGCCGATACAGCTCCCATATAAATCAATCTCTCTATTTTACTTCTTGAGCCCACAAAGGGCGCACTTCTTATTCGAATTGGCTCACATTTTACACAGGTCTCCAACATATAATTTAATTGTGGTCCAAGCCGGACCATATCTTGATATCGCTCTAATAGCAGAGCAAATCTTTTCTTATATCCTTTTTATACCCTCCACCATAAGATGGGGGGTATACTAATTTCGTCATTCTGTTTGTAACTACTCGAAATATTCGTCTGAGACCCCATAAAGTATATATATTATTGATCGTCGCGACATTTTATGTCGATCTAGCCATGTCCGTCCGTCTGTCCGTCCGTCCGTCTGTCTGTCGAAAGCACGCTAACTTCCGAAGGAAAAAAGCTAACCGCTTGAAATTTTGCACAAATAATACGGTTGGTATTGTAAATGGGCCATATCGGCCCATGTTTTGATATAGCTGCCATATAAACCGATCTTGGGTCTTGACTTCTTGAGCCTCTAGAGTGCGCAATTCTTATCCGATTGGAATGAAATTTTGCACGACGTGTTCTGCTATGATATCCAACAACTGTGCCAAGTATAGTTCAAATCGGTCAATAACCTGATATAGCTGCCATATAAACCGATCTCGGGACTTGACTTCTTGAGCCTCTAGCGTGCGCAATTCTTATCCGATTGGAATGAAATTTTGCACGACGTGTTTTGTTATGATATCCAACAACTGTGCCATGTATGGTTTAAATCAGTTCATAACCTGATATAGCTGCCATATAAACCGATCTTGGGTCTTTACTTCTTGAGCCTCTAGAGTGCGCAATTCTTATCCGATTAGAATGAAATTTTGCACGACGTGTTTTGTTGTGATATCCAACAACTTTGCCAAGTATAGTTCAAATCGGTCCATAAACTGATATAGCTGCCATATAATCCGATCTTGGGTCTTGACTTCTTGAGCCTCTAGAGGGCGCAATTCTTATCCGATTAGAATGGAATTTCGCCCGACGTGTTTTGTTATGATACCCAACAACTGTGCCAAGTATGGTTTAAATCGGTCCATAACCTGATATAGCTGCCATATAAACCTATCTTGGGTCTTGACTTCTTGAGCCTCTAGAGGGCACAATTCTTATCCGATTTAAATGAATTTTTGCACGAAGTATTTCGTTATGATATTCAACAACTGTGATAAGTATGGTTGAAATCGGTCAATAACCTGATATAGCTGTCATATAAACAGATCTGGTTATTTGACTTTTTGAGGTTCTAGAGGGCGCAATTCCTATCCGATTTGGCTAAAATTTGAACCTGTGTCAAATAAGGTTCAAATCGGTTCATAACCTGATATAGCTGCCATATAAACCGATCTGGGATCTTGACTTCTTGACCCCTAGAGGTCGCAATTATTATCCGATATGCCTGAAATTTTGTACGATGGATCCTCTCATGACCATCAACAAACGTGTTTATTATGGTCTGAATCGGTCTATAGCCCGATACAGCTCCCATATAATTCGTTCTCTCTATTTTACTTCGTGAGCCCCAATGGGCGCAATTCTTATACGAATTGGCTGAAATTTTACACAGGTCTCCAACATATAATTTAATTGTGGTCCGAACCGGACCATATCTTGATATCGCTTTAATAGCAGAGCAACTCTTTTCTTATATCCTTTTTTGCCTAAGAAGAGATGCCGGGAAAAGAACTCAACAAATGTGATCCATGGTGGAGGGTATATAAGATTCGGCCCGGCCGAACTTAGCACGCTTTTACTTGTTTTTTTTTTTTTTGAATTTTGGCTAATGGCAGCGACCACTGTGCGGTCGGGACAATATGGAACTTTGAGACTTAGCCCAAAAGTACTAACCAAAAAAAAAAAAATTAACCAATCGGGACAATGTGGGACTCTAGTGAGAGGTATTCAGGAGTAAAGTATTAATTTGATAATAAGCAATGGGTGCAGGTACCTACGGTGCCGCCCCAACCCAAGACCCACTCAAATAGGCATATTGGACGATAATGACAATATAGGACAATATCTAATGAAAGGTATCAGGCAGTAGATTACGAATATGGCCTGGAAGGATCAATAGGCTATATAATTTGTTGATATCGGAAGGGGGAAAGCATGACAATATGGAATTCCAAGACTTCTCCACAAATGGGAATATTTGCCAATATTTGGGTACAATTAAAAGGTATAGTGTTTGGCAGTAGAAAACAAATTATTCTGGGGAGATACATATGGTATTATCATATGAGGTAGTAGTAGTATTCTTTATTTCATTCATTTAGTAATGTATAAATTGAATTTGGTTGCAATATATGTAAGTTAAGTTTTAAAGTAAAAAGAAATAAGAATAGCATATTGATATTTCTTATGACATTGGCCTACGGTCGTTAGTCTACTGTTCAAATGCTATTAATCTGTGATAGATTTTCATAGTTTAGAAGTTGAACTCGTGTAACAATTGTTCTCTGTATTGAACACAGATTTTTATAAAGTTAGCAAAGGATTTCCAATCTATTTTGAGACCATTTAAAATGCAAATTAGATCATTCTCATCAAGCGAAACCTTTTGGAAGCATTGAATTCGGAATTCCCTTAAAGCGGGACATTTACATAAAAAGTGTTGCAAACTTCCATTTTCGTTTGTATTACACATTGAAGATCGGGGATTTGAGTTCTGAGGGAAACGGGTTTCATTCAGTTTTATCATGTTGCTTCTGGCCTTAAATGTCCACGTTATTTCGTCTTGGGTGTAACAGTTGTCCAGGTATAATTGACCTACAGATGCATCAAGTTTACCATAGAACCTTCTCGTTTCATTTGCTTTCGCCTTATAGCCATCAATGTTTTTGATCGCAGGTTTTTTAGTAAACGCTCACTATTTTGAATCCAAGTATGACTTGAGTTGTAGTCAAGACGCTCCATATTGTTTTCCAACATAAGTTCATTTATTTCCTCTTTTAAAGATCTTTAAGCGTAGCATTTCAACCTCTCGTCGATGGAAACGGATGTGCATAAGCATTTCGACTACTTTTTATGTGGCTTGTGGAAATTATATGAAAAATGATATCCCTCTTTTTTTCATCCTTCTGGAATATTTGCAGTTGTTATTAAATGCAGCGCAGCATTTTTTAAATATTGCAAAGTTATGACGAATTCCTCTTGAGCTTTTGGCCTTCCAGCATCACCACAGCTACCACCACAGAGCGAGTCCATACATAGTGATGTTATTACAGAGGTCGTTGTTGAGTGTTTTCAATGCTGGTGGTGTTGTCTGGTATTCGGTTTGCCGCTATGTTTCGCTAGTTTGCTTTGCCAGCACCCTGGAAATGATGGCATTTAAGCGGGTTGTTAAGTTAAGAAGACTGCTTCGTTTAGAAACTAAAAAAAAAGAAAAATATCGAATATCTCCAAAACTGTAAAAGATATCTCGAATTCTACAACAATCAGAGCAACTGTAGAGAAAATATTAATGATGTTTTTAGGATTTTGGTATCTTCCTGAAGATGGTAGATATATTTTTAGGCAGCCCGTGATGGTCCTCAGGGCTGCGTTTTGACAGGTATGTAGGTTTTCCATTGCGTACAGTATATTCCAGCTGTCGACGTTGGTGCTGCATAAATCACTTCTGGTTGACCAATCGCTTTTCAAGTTTTTATAAATGTCTCCTTGTCTTTTGCCTCCCAAAGAGGAGAGATTGTCGAGGGTTACGCTTACACGCACTCATCTAATTAGTTTGACATATAGGAAATTTTCGTCAAACAAACTTATTTTGTTAAAAACGTTGGACTTTGTTTATCTTAAAAGGACATGTCAAATTTGTTACATATATACAGTTCTTGATATATCGAACATGTTTCAACTAGTTTTTCTTTATTTATAAATTAATTTAACGCCAAATATTTAAAATAGGTCCTACATATTGAAAAGGACACCAAGTTCGATAAACTGTTGTAACATAATTTAAACTCAAAGTTGGTAATTCAAACTCTTTCACATACATTTTGATTTATTTCGATGTTACGATACTCAATTATATATAAAGCTTTTAATTTCCCATAACTCATTATGATTGTGTATTATGATCTACGGCATTCGTTAGTGTTAAAAGTAAAACAAAAGATTATTGGTTTCGCACATTTAAATACCTACTTTGTGGTGGATATTTCTTTACGTGTAAATTTGGCAAACAATGTATGTGCCATAAAAATTCTTATTGTATTTTCGTGTACCGGGCAGCCATTTGTGTGTTGCTCTAATGATTTTTGTCATTAGATATACCAGCATTTTTGTACCGAAACTTTATAAATGTACACTTTACGAGTTTACCATCCACACTCGTCCGAGCTGCTCTATATACTGACTGCTTTTTGCTCAGTCAAACCAAAAAGAAAAAAAATTTTGTATGTGAGAATGTGTCTATACCAGTGACGAGCACACAATTGCAATTATTTGCAAGCATATGGGTCTGCTTGCGATTACTTTCTTCTTTATGTATAAAGTAATGTGCAATAGAAAGATTATTTTTGTCCACCACTGGTCTACACGCTCAAATACTCAACCTTTCTCTCTAGTAGGAGAAACACAAAAGAATACTTGTTGGACCGGTACACGAATAATAGTTTGCGGCTATCAAGGCACTTTTACAAATAAAGAGTTTTTGGTTTTACAACCAAAGGAAGGTCCTTTAACGAAGCTAGACGAAGCTGACGAAGTCTTGCGCCCATAAAAGGCGCATTTATTGTCCGATTTTGCCAAAGTTAGGGACAGTGAGTTGTGTTAGGCCTTTCGACATCCCTCTTCAATTTGGCCCAGATCGGTCCAGATTTGGATGTAGCTGCCATATAGCTCGATTTGAAGTTTTGGTGCGATAAAAGGCGCAATTCTTTCTCCGATATCGATATTTGGGACAGTGAGTAAATTTAAGCACCTCGACATACATCTGCAATATGCCACTGATCGGTCCAGATTTGGATATAGCTGCAATATAGACCGATCTCTCGATTTAAGGTTTTGGGCCCATAAAATATGCATTTCTTATCCGATATCGCCGAAATTTGAGACAAACATTTTTCTGCAACTTGTCCAGAGATCGGTCCAGATTTGGATATAGCTGCATATAGACCTGTATCTCGATCCGATTTCACTGAAATTTGACACAATGATTTATGTTAGGCTTTTCGACATCCGTGTCGTATATGGCTCAAATCGGTTTATTTTAAGGTATAGCTACTAAAAAGACCAATATTTTGTTATACAGAATTGAACAATGACTTGTACTTATTAGTATTTGGTCCAAATCGGAACATATTTCGGTATAGCTGCTATGGGGCATAAGGTATTCATTTTTCACCGAATTTTGACGAAAGGTGGTTTTCAAAGATACCCGAGGTGGTAGGTATCCAATAATAACTCCTTTTTACTTGTTTGCATGTAGGTTCTTCGGGTGATTTACTGTCAAAATTCTTTATCCATCGACAATACTTCATTGAAACCTGTTTCATCCATGTGGTGAATAGTGTTGCCGACGATTTGTTGGGAGAGATTTTCACGCTGTGACACCTAAAAAACGTCTCGGAAATAAAAGTTTATTCATTTACACAGTTCAGGGCTTCGACTTCGTGTTTCTAAACTCTACGGATGACTAGCCACCCCCATGTTGTTCATAATACACCCTTTGTCGTGGAGTGGAGATTAAACTCGATGATGTCATTTAAAAGGGTGGTGTGACTGACCAAATGCCTTTTAAACATCAAGGGTCACGAGAATGGTTCTTTCACAGGGCATTGTGCGTTTTCCTAAATCCTTGCTGGTGGATAGGCGAAATATCGGTTTCTATGACTCTCCTTGCTCGTCATATTTTCCTGGTATTACTTGGGTGGAGGTAGATCGATAGATTGAGAGTTTCCATCAGGTATTTGACTCCCAATTCCCTTAGATGTTTGAGCATAACTTTTTATGTCTCCGTAAAGTGAGGTTAGGTTAAGGTTGCCACAGTTGCCAAATGCTTCATGCGGAGACCTCTGGTCATTACGTTCGCCCTAGAAAGAAATTAAATAGGAGTGCAGGAAGAGACGAAAGTCCTTAGAACAAGGAAAAAGTAAAAAGCCAATAACTTTGAACGAGCCGAACTTCGGACACGCACAACTTCGGGAATAAATGTAAACCACCTTTCGTCATAATCTGGTGCATTATTTATGCACCATTAGCAGCTACATCTAAATATGGTCCGACTTGGACGAAATTCGGCACGAGTATCGGGTAGTCCAATAAATACAAGTAACTGTTCAATTTTAGTTCAAAATTAGTCTTTTTGGCAGCTATATCTAAATATAGACTGATCTGAACCATATAGGAAAAGGATGCGAAAAGCATAACATAATTCGATGTTAAAAATTTCGCTTGTATGGGCCTAAGACCATAAATCGGCAGTACAATATAAACGGGGGCTATATCATGATATAGTCCGCTATAACCCATCTTCTAACTTAACTTGCATATTGACAAAAAAAAACAATCTGTGCAAAGTTTCAGCTCAATATCTCTATTTTTAAAGACTATAGCGTGATTTCAAGAAACAGACACACGGACGGCGGACATGGCTAGATCGTCTTAGATTTTTACGACGATCCATACTATATGTACTTTATAGAGTCGGAAATGGATATTTCGATGTGTTACAAACGGAATGACAAAATGAATCCTTCGATGGTACGTATAACAAAAAAGTAAATGCGTGCTACATTCACCCGGAATCACTTCATGCAAAATCGGGTAATAATTGCGCCCTCTAGCAGCTCAAGATGCCAAGACCAAAGACCGGTTTATATGTGAATTATATCAAGTAATGAACCGACTTAGACCATACATGACACAGTTGTTGGAAGTTACAGCAAAACACTTCATGCAAAATTTCAGCCAAATTGGATAATAATTGCGCCCTCTAGCGGCTTAAGAAGTCAAGATCCGAAATCGGTTTATATGGAAGCTATGTCAGGTTATGAGCCGAGAGCATACTTGGCAAAGTTGTTGAAAGTCAAACAAGTAAAAAGGCGTAAAGTTCAGCTGGACCGAATGTTGGATACCCACCACCTCGGGTATATATGTAAACCACCTTTCGTCATAATCCGGTGAAAAATTCATAATTTATGCCCCATATTAGTCTTTTTGGTAGCTATATCCAAATAAAGGCCGATATGAACCATATTCGACACAAACGTCGAAAAGTCTAGCAGATCTCACTGTCCCTAATTTCGGCTAAATCGCACAATAAATGCGCCTTTTATGGGCCCAAGACGGCAGCTAGATTCAAATCTAGAACACTAGTGGGTATGAAAATTATAAAATATCAAATATAACAAGTAAGAGCGTGCAAAGTTCGGCCGGGCTGAATCTTATATACCCTCCATACTCCAGATCGGTTTATATGGCAGCTATATCAAGTTATGGACCGATTTGAACCATTCTTAATACAGTTGTTGTAAGTCATAACAAAACACGTCGATCAAAATTTCAGCCAAATCGGATAGGAATTGCCAACTCTAGACGCTCAAGAAGTCAGACCCCAGATAGGTTTATATGACAGCTACATCAGGTTATATACCGATGTCAACCATACGCATCACAGTTGTTGGAAGTCATAATAAAACACTTCATGAAAAATTTCAGCCAAATCGGATAAGAAATGTGCCCTCTAGCGGCTCAAGAAGTCAAGATCCCTGATCGATTTATATGGCAGCTATATCAAAACGTGGATCGATATAGCCCATTTACAAACCCAACCGACCTACACTAACAAGAAGTATTTGTGCAAAATTTCACGCGGCTAGCTTTACTCCTTCGAAAGTTAGCGTACTTTCCACAGACAGACGGACGGACATGGTTAGTTCGACTTAAAATGTCATGATCATCAAGAATATATATACTTTATGGGGTCTTAGACGAGAAGTTACAAACAGAATGACAAAATTAGTATACCCCCATCCTATGGTGGAGGGTGTAAAAAAGTCAAGATCCAGGATCGGTTTATATGGCAGCTATATCAAAACACCGACCGATATAACCCATTTACAGTCCCGACCGTTTTACACTAATATTAAGTGTCCGTGCAAAATTTTAAGCTCCTAGCTTTATTCCTTCAAAAGTGAGCGTGCTTTCGACAGAAGGACAGACGGACGGACAGGGCTAAATCGACTTAGAATGACAAGACGATCAAGAATATATTTACTTTGTTGGGTCAATGGATCAATATTTCGATGTATTACAAACGCAATGACGAAATTATTTTGCTATGGTGGTTCAAAGGTAAGAACAGTAAATAATCTCTCCGGAGCATTCAAAACCCACGGCCGATACGGGATGATTATGAGCACCACACAGGCTGGAAATTTTAGCTCCGACTTGTGTGGTGCCCATCGTTATCACGGTTAGGGGCGGCTGGCGGCGAGCGTCAGATCTTGGAGCCAGCGGTTCGCCACAACGAGGGATACATGCAATCCCACAAACCCATGCGGTTGGGGCGCTGGGCCAGTAACCCGCCCCCGGAAAACATAGAACTACTATGAAAATCAAAGGAATAGTAACAAGTAAAAGCGTGCTAAGTTCGGCCGGGCCGAATCTTATATACCCTCCATCATGGATCGCATTTGTCGAGTTCTTTTCCCTGCATCTCCTCTTAGGCAAAAAAGGATATAAGAAACATGTAAAAGCGTGCTAAGTTCGGCCGGGCCGAATCTTACATACCCTCCACCATGGATCGCATCTGCCGAGTTCTTCTCCCGGCATCTCTTCTTAGGCAAAAAAGGATATAAGAAAAGATTTGCTCTGCCATTATTATATTATTACATGTTGGAGACCTGTGTAAAATGTCAGCCAATTCGAATAAGAATTGCGCCCTTTGGGGGCTCAAGAAGTAAAATAGAGAGATCGATTTATATGGGAGCTGTATCGGGCTATAGACCGATTCAGACCATAATTAACACGTATGTTGATGGCCATGAGAGAATCCGTCGTACAAAATTTCATTCCAATCGGACAAGAATTGCACACTCTAGAGGCTCAAGAAGTCAAGACCCAAGATCGGTTTATATGATAGCTATATCCGGTTATCTTCCGATTTGAACCATACTTGGCACAGTTGTTGGATATCATAACAAAACACGTCGTACCAAAATTCATTCAAATCAGATAAGAATTGCGCCCTCTGGAGGCTCAAGAAGTCAAGACCCAAGATTGGTTTATATGACAGCTATATCAGGTTATGAACCGATTTCAACCATACTTAGCACAGTTGTTGGATATCATAACAAAATACATCATGCGAAATTTCATTCCAATCGGATAAGTATTGCGCACTCTAGAGGCTCAAGAATTCAAGACCCAAGATCGGTTGATATGGCAGCTATATCAGGTTATGGACCGATTTGAACCATACTTGGCATAGTTGTTGGATATTATAACAAAACACGTCGTGCAAAATTTCATTTCAATCGGATAAGAATTGCGCACTCTAGAGGCTGAAGAAGTCAAGACCCAAGATCGGTTTATATGGCAGCTATATCAAAACATGGACCGATATGGCCCATTTACAATACCAACCGACCTACACTAATAAGAAGTATTTGTGCAAAATTTCAAGCGGCTAGCTTTACTCCTTCGGAAGTTAGCGTGCTTTCGACAGACAGACGGACATACGGACGGACAGACGGACGGACGGACAGACGGACGGACAGACAGACGGACGGACATGGCTAGATCGTCATAAAATGTCGCGACGATCAAGAATTAATATACTTTATGGGGTCTCAGACGAATATCTCGAGTAGTTACAAACAGAATGACGAAATTAGTATACCCCCCATCTTATGGTGGTGGGTATAAAAACGGACCCCACCAACGTTGACGACCCATGCAAACGAAAAAAGGACCATGATTTGCGGATCTGCACCTAGAATGTCCGCACTCTTTATAGAGAAGGTGCAGTATACGCGCTGGCGGATGTATTAGAGAAGTACAAGGCAGACATAACCGCCTTACAGGAAGTGCGATGGACTGGGAATGGCGTCACTACAACACCAAACGGTGACGAACTATACTATAGCTGCCATAACACGAGGCATGAATTTGGCTGCGGATTTGTGGTTAGACGGAGACTGAAACACCTTGTCTCCAGCTTTACTCCGGTGGATGAGAGGCTAGCCACAATCCGCATAAAAGCCAAATTCTTCAATATCAGTCTTATTTGTGCCCATGCCCCGACGGAAGACAAAGACGAGCAGACCAAGGATATTTTCTACGAGCGCCTAGAGAGAGAATATGACCGCTGCCCCGCCCATGATATTAAAATCGTTCTGGGAGATTTTTATGCGAAAATAGGGAAGGAAGAAATTTTTGGTCCAACAGTCGGAAAGTTTAGCCTCCACGAGATAACGTAAACAACAACATAAAAATATCCACAAAGCCACATGGCTGTCACCCGATCAAAACACGAGAAACCAAATTGATCACGTTGTGATAGATGGAAGGCATTCATCCAGCGTGTTAGATGTACGATCGATCCGTGGAGCGAATATAGATTCGGATCATTACCTTGTTGCAGCAAAGGTTCGCACCCGTTTGAACATGGCGAGGAAAGTACGATCTGACACTGCACGGAAGCTGGACATTGAAAAGCTGCAGACACAACAAATGGCAGCGGCATACTCCACTCAACTGACCCAACTGCTTGATGAAAGCACTCCTTCTTCCGATCATATAATGGCGCAGTGGCAAACTATTGCCCACTCCATGGAAAATGCAGCGAAATCCGTACTTGGGTACCGGAAGCCTCCTCCAAAAAACCCATGGTACGACCAAGAGTGTCGAGATGCTACTGAAGCCAAGAATGCGGCATATAGAGCAACCCTGCAATCAGTAGCAACGCGCCAGATGAAGGAGAGGTATCGGGAGAAAAGGAGAGAGGAGTAACGTCTATTCCGCAGAAAGAAGAAGGAAATCTGGTAACTGACACAGACAACATGCTGAGGATATGGAAAGAACATTTTACCCAACTGCTAGTGTCCGATGTTGGCGGCGAAGAGGATACTGCAGAACCAATCCCTGATGATGGTATAGAATGTTTACCTCCTAGTCAGAATGAGGTCCAAGTAGCAGTAACCCGACTAAAGAACAACAAGGCAGCAGGAGCCGACGGGTTGCCCGCTGAACTATATAAGACCGGAGGCGACACGCTGATAAGGCGTATGCATCAGCTTATCTGCGCAATCTGGCAAGAAGAACGCATACCCGATGAATGGAACCTCAGCATACTATGTCCAGTACACAAGAAAGGAGACAAGACGGAATGTGCCAACTACAGAGGAATAAGTCTCCTCCCCATCGCATACAAGATACTCTCGAGCGTACTGTGTGAAAGATTAAAACCTAAAGTCAATGAGATAATTGGGCCCTATCAATGCGGCTTTAGACCTGGTAAATCCACCCTAGACCAGATGTTCACACTGCGCCAAATCCTGGAAAAGACCCGAGAAGGACAAATCAACACCTATCACCTCTTTGTTGACTACAAAGCCGCCTTCGATACTCCTTTACGTTCAAAGGTATTTCAAGCCATGTCTGAGTTTGGTATCCCTGCAAAATTAATAAGACTCTGCATGATGACACTTGCTGATAAGCGTTCCTCAGTAAGAATAGGAAAGAATCTCTCCGAACCATTTAATACTAAACGAGGTTTTAGACAAGGAGACAGCCTATCGTGTGATCTCTTTAATATCCTGCTGGGGAAGATTATACGAGATGCAGAAGTGAATAGATATGGCACACTAATCACAAGAGAACACATGCTACTTGCCTATGCCGACAATATCGATATCATAGGTCGGTTACCGGAAGTAGTAACCGCAGCCTTTGAAAGAATCGAAAGAGAGTCAGTGAAAATGGGTCTGGCAGTAAATGGAGATAAGACGAAATGGATGGTCTCCACTCCCAAAAAGCCTTGTACAACCGAGCAGATAAAGAACATGAAGAAAGTTGGAAACCACAACTTTGAGATAGTCAGTAACTTTATCTACCTCGGCACCGCCGTAACCGAAACGAATGACACCAGTTTTGAGATAAAGCGAAGAATAATACTGGCAAACAGATGCTACTTTGGACTAACTAAGCAGTTTAGAAACAAGGCCACCTCTCGACAGACGAAGACTACACTTTACAAGACACTGATACTACCAGTGCTGTTATATGGTTCTGAAGCATGGGTACTTGTGAAAGCAGATGAGGCAGTGCTTGGAGTATTTGAGAGAAAGATTCTTCGTAAAATATATGTACCAGTTTGCGTTAACGGAGAATATAGGCGACGTATGAACCACGAGCTGTATGAGCTGTATGACGACGATAGCATAGTTACACGCATCAAAATACAACGGCTGCGTTGGCTAGGTCATGTTGTCAGAATGGATGAAGAAGCTCCAGCAAAGAAGACTTTTGAAGGCAAACACGGTGGTACACGCAAACCGGGAAGACCAAAAGCCCGATGGAAAGATCAAGTTGTGGGAGACACCTTAAAACTTGGTGTCAGAGATTTTAGAATGAGCGCAGAAGATCGAGGCGCTTGGAACGCTATTCTACGTTCGGCTAGTGGAAGAAATATTCTGTCATAGCCAATTAAAGTAAAGCATTCAAAACCAAACGAGGTTTCAGACAAGGAGACTACTTATCGTGTGATCTCTTTAATATCCTGCTGTAGAAGATATTCGAGATGCAGATGTGAATAGACATGGCACACTATTCACAAGAGAATACATGCCGCTATGCCGACGACATCGATATCATAGGCCTCCCATCGGAAGTAGTAACTGCAGCCTTGGAAAGAATCGAAAGAGAATCAGAGAAAATGGGTCCGGCAGTAAATGAAGATAAAACGAAATGGGTGGTATCAACTCCCAAAAACGCCCTGTACAACCGATCAGATAAAGAAAATGGAGAAAGTTGCGAAACACAACTTTGAGATAGTCAGCAGCTTTATCTTTCTTTATCTTATACGACACCGTCATAACCGAAAAGAATGACGCTAGTCATAAAATAAAGCGAACAATAATACTGACAAACAGATGCTTCTTTGGATTAAGTAAGCAATTTAGAAACAAGATCACCTCTCGACAGACGAAGATAACACTATACAAGGCACTGCTACTTCCGGTGTTGTTATATGGTTCCGAGGCATGGGCACTTGTAAAAGCAGACGAGGCAGTGCATGGAGCGTTTGAGAGAAAAATTCTTCGTAAAATATATGGACCAGTTTGGGTTAATGGAGAATTTAGGCGTTGTATGAATCACGAGCCGTATGAGTTGTATGACGAGGAAGCATAGTTACACGTATCAAAGTACAACGGCGGTGTTGACTAGGTCATGTTGTACGAATGGATGAAGAATCTCTAACGAAGAAGTCTTTTAAAGGCAAACACGGTGGTACACCCAAACCGGGTAGACTAGAAGCCTGATGGGAAGATCAAGTAGTGGGAGACACCTCGAAACTTGGTGCTAGAGATTATAAAATGAGAGAAGATCGAGGCGCTTGGAAAGCTATTCTTCTGTTCTGTCATAACCAATTAAAGTAATATAAGTAAGTCCTATGTTGGAGAGTACTAAAATTTATCATACCCAAATAAGTCTCACCGGCTAGGGGACCACCATGTCAGCCATCCCCGAACATTGCAAAAGTCCCACCCCGAGAAGACAACCTCCAAGTCGCCATCGAAGGAAAATCTACCCCATAGTCCTTCTAGTCTACATAGTCTTCGCGTCACCAATGTCAACATTCCCTGCCAGTGGCCTTACACAGAACAAACGAATCCCCGAAATCCAAAGAGCGTAATGTCCCTGACTCCCTCAGTCTGAGGGCAGCCTTCAACGCAGCGCACTCCACACACAAGTGCAAAGGTTTAAAATGGAGTATCTCGTTCAGCGCTGCTCTAGAAGAACTCCTCCTCCAATAGCAGCACCGCCTCAATTCTCTGTACCTCGTCCATCATACCGCGAAGACACACCTTCACGAGAGCCCGCTGTCACACCAGGCACCCATATGTGAGTATCGGCCGAACCACAGCAGTGTAAAGCCAGTGGACCGTACTTGGCTTACGTCCCCAACTCCTGCGCACCAAGTAGAGTAGAGCGCATACAGCCCCCGTTTAGGTTTCTTCTCTACGTTTATTCTCCAGTTCAACAGAAGTTGAAAAATAAACCTCCTGAGAGAGCGGAATCTCCACTTAATCAAGAACTGGCCCGTTCAACACGCCATATTTCATTCTTCTCGTGAACGTTCATTGGCCCTCACCTATTTCGACAGCTTCCTTATATCGCCCCGAATGATATTCGTGGCAGTAGAAATAAAGCAACCGCCTCGAAAAATAACGAAGTCAACACTATGGGCAAACGCTTTCACTTTTTCCTTCTCGAAGGACATGGGAGTCCCATTGATAACCAACAGTCACCATATGGGAGAAAGAACCCTACCTACATCGTCCCCTGGTCACAACCTTCCTCACCGAACCTTCATCCAGTTATGATAATTCAAATCTTGAGTATAACATCAATCCAGTTCACCAGAAAAGGGTTGTCTCCCATATCAATCAGAGAACGGCGAATGGACCCCAATTTCACTTTATTGAAAGCCCCTTCTATCTCCAAGAAGACCGTTAAATTGTTTGTCCCCAAGTTCCTCTCTATGGAACCCACCACGTCGTGGAGGGCACTATCAACCGACCAACCCTTAGTGAAGGCACGCTGTTAGCGTTTACCAACGATGGGTCAGAAAGATCCCTAATGCACGAATCCAACAGTCTCCTAAGTGTCTTCATGATGAAAGACTGTAAACTGATTGGCCTTAAGTCCTTATGCTGAGACTTAATGTCCCTAATGTCCCGCCATGCAGTCGACACAAGGCCAAGCAAAACGAAAGCCCAAAAATCCCTTCCAGGAGGCTTACGGCTCTCTGCGGCATGGCAGTCGATATTCCATCCTGTCTGGTTGATTTGTAGGGCTCTATCTTCTTTATCGCCCGGATTATCCTCTCCTCCATTATCATGGACTCAATAAACGACAGCTGCTTTGTATCTAAGGGGCATCCTTATGTCGCAAGTCATGGGTCCATACCGGAGAGTGCATTGCAGGAGTTCAAGAGTTTCGGAACCGGACTCTGTCTAAATCCAGTTCATCCATCTTTCCAGAAACTACCGTGGGTCTTCGGGTCCTTAGATAACACTTTCTAAAACGATGATTCACAGAATCACAGAATCCATTCCATGAGGACCTCTTAGCCAATCTCATCTCGCCCTTGTATCGGTTCAGGGACTTCTTGAAGAGATCTCAATCAGTATCTAGACTGGTAAACCAGCTTTGTTTTACAGCCTCCTCGAAGTCTGCCTCAGTTTTCTCAGCTCCCGAATCCACCAAAAAATGCGACCTCTTACCTGGGTAAATGAAACTGGCAGTTCTCCTCAAAGCTGCACCTGCTGGCATCGCGCCCACCGTCAACTCAAGATCCCTTTTACTGAAGCTTTACACCGACAATAGCAGTTGTTCTTCGTCGACTGGGAGCTTCTTTGCCTTCCGCAGAATGCTCTTTTTCGCCTTGTCACTCATTGGGTGTTCGACAAATTGTCTACCAAAATGGCCTGCATACCGGTCCGCATCTGGTATCTAATTTTCTACTATGGTCTCCAACATCAGAGCCAAGTTTAGCACTGATCGGTTTATAACCTGATATAGTTCCAATAGTATAGCAATTCCTATCCATTATCCTTTATTTGTCAAAGATTTTGACAAATGTAATCCATGGAGGAGGGTTTCTAAGATTCAGCACGGCCGAACTTAGCATGCTCTAACTCTTTTATTATTCACATTTGCAGATATTTCAAAGCTTCTCGAAATCCTTGCCAAATATGATTCCGATCGGACTATCGGTGAAGCTGCGACTTATTACCCGATTTCGCTGAAATTTGAATATGCGGCTTGCATATGAATTAAATATATCCTTAGTAAAACTTAGTACGTTTTTACTCCTTTATTTGATTTTCAACAACATTAGCATAACAGTTTTTGCCGTTCTAAGTCAGGCAATGGTTTGGCTTGGATTTCATTCTCCCTAAATGTTGGTGTGATAACCAGCTTGTTAGCTCCTACTTGGTTACTTTTAAAGGTAACCATTCGTTCCTTTGAAAGGCTCAGACACTCACATATTTAAACGCACTTAGTAACACTCAAAAACAGTACCATATAAGCTCTTAAACAACAACGTGCAATTTAAAGTTAGTGTAAAATTTTGTGCAGCCACAACAATTTTCCAAAGAAAATGGTTAGATAGAACTTGGCTTACTCACACTTCCTAACGTTTATTTAGCAAAAAACAGCAAGAAAAGCCAAAAGTCGGGCGGTGTCGACTGTATAATACCCGTCACCTACCCTTTAAGTACAAAGTGGGAGCAATATCTAATTCTGAACCAATTTTAGTGGACCCTGTTGAAAGTCTTCAGAAGGTGTAGTGTGGAACCCAAAAAAGTGGTCCCGAAAGTGAGTGTCAATTTCGTGCTCTACTCCCAAATACCATTCATTTGAGCCCTATATTGCAATGGTCGGTAAATATATATGTCAGATTTAGGGGTGTTTTGGGGAATGGGGTGGTTCCCCAGACACATAACCCTGAAAAATATATCAGCATCGGGCTCTACTCTCAAATACAATTTATTTAAACCACATATTGCCATTGGTTTAAGAGGGAAGGGGCGGTGTCTTAAATACATAGTCGCACATTTAGATATCAGATTCATATTCTACTCCAAAATACCCTTATTTGAGCCTCATAGGGGAAAGAAAATTGGTCCCGAAAGTGGGTATAAATTTTTGGGTGTCATTTGACACCCAGAAGCTATTAGTCCTAAATATTATCAGTATCGTTAAATATTCGCAAATATCATTTATTTGAACCCCACATTGCCATTGGTCTAAAAACTGGATATCAAATTCGTCTTCTAATCTCAAATACCATTCATTTAAGAGGTATGGGCTCTAAAAACTATCAATAGCGAGCTCCACCCTCTTCAAGACCCAAATTGTCATGGTGAGAAAATACGTCCCACTTAAGGGTTGTTATGGTGGTGGGACGTCCCCTAGACAGTTGGTCCCAAATGTTGATATCAGATTCACGGTCTACTCCCAAATACCTTTCATTTGAGCCCCATTTTTCCATAGTCGACAAACATGTTCGGTTTGGTGGGCGTTTTGGGGAATTAGGCGACCTCTCAGTGACTTGGATTTGAAAATACATATCAAATTCGTGTTCTACTTAAAAAAACCTTTTATTTGAGCCTCAAATTGCAATGGTCAGCAAATAATTCCTATATGGGTGGTGTTATGGGGGTGGGGTGGCCCCATAGACACTTTTCCCGAATATTGATATCAGATATTTACTCCCAAAGACTTTTCAATTGAGCCCCATATTGCTATGGTCATAAATTTGTCCAATTTGGGGGGTGTTTTGGGGAAAGGGGTGCACCCCCAGAAACTTGGTCCTACATTTGGATATCAGACTCGTATTTTACTCGAAATACCTTTCATTTGAGTCCCATATTGCCATGGTCTGTAAATATGTCCGATTTAGGGGTATTTTGGGGGTTGGGGTGGTCGCCCAAACACTTGGTCCGACAATTGAATATCAGATACGTTTTCTTATCTAAAATACCTTTCATTTGAGTCCCATATTATCGTGATTGGTGTATATATATATATATTTGGTAGGTTCTGAGGTGGGGCGCCCCCCTAGGTACCCCATCCGAAATTTGGGTATCAAATTTTTGTTTGTAGGTTACTTTAAGAGAGCACATAAAATTTCGCTTAAATCGCACCACCCATCTCTGGGATGTGGCGTTTCTGAAAATTGAGGTAAGGGGGAGGGAGATTTTGATTTCTGAATCTGAAATCTGAACCGATTTTTTCCAGTTTCAATAGGCTTCGTCTCTACGCCAAAAAAAATAGGCTTCGTCTCTACGCCAAAAAAATTTACGTGTCACATGTAGTTTGTACTCAAATTAATATGGTCAGACGGGCAGACAGACAGACGGACATAGCTTAATCGAATCAGAAAGTGACTCTGATTCCCACCTTCTGGGTGTTACAAACAAATGCAAAAAGTTATTATACCCTGTACCACAGTGGTGGATATAAAAAACCGAAACATATTTTGATACTCAGACTAGCAGACGGACATAGCTAAATCGAATCAGAAAGTGATTCTGATTCCTCCCTTCTGAGTGTTACAAACAAATGCAAAAAGTTATTATACCCTGCTTCACAGTGGTGGGTATGAAAAAAGGAAAAATGTTTTGATACTCCTTCACCCTTACACACCCTAGTTTTCATCGCCCAACGTTTACATCCATCCATGTCATTCTGTTCACATGCTTCTCTA
Organism: Stomoxys calcitrans; assembly: GCF_963082655.1. Taxonomy (NCBI): domain Eukaryota; kingdom Metazoa; phylum Arthropoda; class Insecta; order Diptera; family Muscidae; genus Stomoxys; species Stomoxys calcitrans. Next base: position 62,752,689 of record NC_081552.1, read on the forward strand.
TTGTTGCTGCAATCTGGGCAAAATTAGTGTTTGGAGTGTAAAATGATTGTCTGTCTACCAAATTTTACTACTGCAATTTTCCACTCTCTTTTGCCCGTTTTGGCTTTACCAAAGGAAATTGCGAGGAAAAAAACTGAAATAAAATAGGAAAACCAGCATCTTGTTAGACTATCAAATGCATTTCCATTTAGACGATAAACGAATACTTGGGGTATATTAAGTGTGAAAAGTGTATAATTTTCACTTGAATTACAAATGGAAATAAATGGAGAAAATTTGTGGCGAAGATGTTGTGTGGTGGCAAAAAAATACATCCACATAGTATTTATAGGGAATTTTTTGATAGCCTTATCATGTTTGTAAACACATAAATTGATTTGATGATGATTTTGTGAGTGTGTGTGCAGAATGGAATAACATTTGTATTTTGTGGCCATGGTTGGGTATGACTAATAATGACGGTATGCCATATTGATCATACGCGTAGTATTACTTTCAAGATAGGCTAGGGAGTGATATAGAGCAGATTTAAAGACGGACATTGGGTATGCAGGCTAAGTCGACGAAATTAAAATTAGCTGCCCAACCGCGAAATAATTTTTTGAAAGGCAAAATTTCAATAAAATATGTTCCAAAGAGAGATTGTCAATAAAATATTCCCCAGAGACAAAATTGGGCTCAAGCCCGGGCCCTCTAAATGACATTTCTAAACACAAAAATTTCAAAAAAAAAATCAAATGAAATTTTTTACCTGTTTTCTAAAAACAAAATTAAAATGTGTTTTTTTAAGATTTTTAGCAATTTTTTTAACGACAAACGTTCTTTATACGTCATTTGCTCTGAAATATCAAAAAATTTTAGACGATAAAAAATTTTTCTTAAGACAAATTTTAAATATTTTTTTTCGAAAAGCAAATTTTCAATGAAATTTACTTTAAAGCCAGATTTACAATAAATTTTTCCTTAACACAAAATTTCAAAAAAACAAAACTGAAAACACTGAATTTTTTTTAATATAAAATCTAAATGCATTGTTTTCATAGGATGAACGTTTTTCTACTGATAAAATTTCAGTGAAATTTTCTGCGAAGACGAAATTTAGCCCATGCGGCCCCCTCAAAAAATTTTTTAAAATCAAAATTTCAAAAAATATACTTTAAGTACTTATTTTTTCAGACAAAATTTCATTGAGAACGCAATTTTTTTGAAGATAAAATTGTAGAAACATTTTATCTAAATATTTTTTTTATAAATTTATTATTTTTTCTTCAGCGAAAATTTCATAGAAAACATATCAGTGAAAAATCTTCTGAAGATATTATTTGGCCTGGCTCAACTTCAAATTATTTATTTTTAAAAGAAAATTTCAATTGATTTATTTTAACATCAATGAAATATTTCCTGAAGTCAACATTTTGCACAGGTTTGGGACCCACAAAATAAATTTTCTAACGACAGCATTTTATTAAATTTAACATTTTTTATAGACAAAATTAAAAAAAAACAGGAAGGAAAGGCAAAAGTCGGGCGGAGTCGACTATATAATACCCTACACCACCAAGTCCATGTACTACTTTTATCTATATAACTTATCTCCAAATCAAGTCAGACTTCAGTTTTGCATACATATTGAATGAAATTTCGATAGAACATTGTAAGATGGTCTTATATTGGTGCAACAATTGTAGCTTTATACAGCCTTAAAAGGCCATATCGGATAAAAGTTAGATATATGAGCTTTATATACATCTGAACCGATTTTGATCAAATTTTGGTCACATATGAGGTTGTCAAATAAGACACCTCATGCAAATTCTTTTAAAGATCTGACCCAAATTTTAGCCTCTTCAGCCTTAACAGGCCATATCGGGTGAAAGATATATATGGGAGGTATATTTACATCAGACCCGATTTTACTCAAAATAGCGTTCGTCCTTGGCCCAAAGAAGTAAAGTGTGCAAATTTATGTGATAATCGCACAATAAATGCGACCCGTACCATGATCACAAGAATACATCGACAGACAGACTGGCATAGCTTAATCGAATCAGGAAGTAATTCCAAGCCGATCGGTATACTTTTCGATGAGTCAAGCTCTTCTACTTCTTAGCGTTGCAAACACATATATAGAAAGTTATAATACAATGTACCACAGTAGTGATGAAGGGCATAAAAAATCTATACGCGCAATATTTTAGGCAAATTTTTCTGAAGATTAAATTCTAATCAAATGTTTTCTAGGAAAAAGTTTCCATAAGGTTAGGTTAGGTTAGGTTTAAGTGGCAGTCTGCCATCAGACTCACTTAGACGTTTTCGCCCATTGTGATACCACAGGATCAGAAGAAGGTAGATGCATTCTAGTCCCTACAGTTTAACCATCCAGATCGCTTTAAAAAGCCCAGTAACGAATGCGAATGTTCACATCCTTTAAATCAGACAGGTTCTCAAAGAAATGACAGATTCTCCACAGTGGAACTCCTTCTGACTGCTAATGCGGGACACACACGCAGAAGATGTTCTATAGTCTCTCCTTCTTCGATGTTCTCACAGTTTCTGCAAAGTTCGTTGCTGGCAACCTTCAGTCTGTCAGCATGTTTTCCGATTGGACAGTGACCTGTCACAACAAACACAATGACTGAGACATCTGTTTTAGCCAATAACAACAAAGCGGTAGACCTCTTCAAGTCTAGATTAGGCCACATAGTTTTGGAATGCTCACAGCCCCTCCTTGTGATCATCTATCATTCGTTGTCCTTCGGACCTGTTCCCGAAAACATAGCTTACATATCGCCAGAGGCATACCCACAGATTCCAGTATCCCTGAAATGTGTAGAGTAGTTCCTAGTCTCGCAAGCTCGTCCGTTTTATCTCTATGTCCCGGAACCCAGAACAGGTGAATTTTGAACTATTCAGCCATCTCGTTGAGAGATCTGCGACAGTCGAGGACTATTTTTGTGTTCAGAAATACGTTCTTCAGGGATTTAATAGCTGTCTGGCTGTCTGAGAAGATATTCATGCCAATCGTCGTAATGTCATTATATCTTAGCCATTCCACCACTTCCTCAATTGCAAGGATCCCCGCTTGATACACAGCAATGGTCGGGTAACCTTTTCGATATGACCAGTTCTAGATCTTAAGAGTACACCCCAAAGCTAACCTGGTCGTAAAGTTTGGAACTACCCGTATAGAAGTCTATTTAACTTCTGTTACCGGGGATATCGCAGTTCCAATCAGTTCTATCTGGAATATTTGTAAATTATTTTTATCAAAAAGCTACTCAGGTAGGGTGTAATCCACACTGCTGGCACATGACCAATGAGAAAGCTCCATTAACCTCACGTCAGTGGTCGCTGCAGCCACAATGTCCAGCGACATAAGATATAGCATTAAATTCAGTGCATCAGATAGTGTCGTCTTCAGTGCGGCGGTGTTGCACAATCGAGCCGTCCTTTAGATCCGGTTAAGTATAGAGCAGTAGGTGGACTTTTGAAGCGCCGTCCACCAGACCACAACACCATACAGCATTATAGGTCTAACAACTGCAGTATATATCTAATTAATGACACACGGTCTGAACCCCCATCTTTTGCCAATGGCTCTCTTGCAGGTGTGTAGGGTATGAGTTGCCTTTCTTGCCCCTCCCAAAGTTTTGGATTTGAAACTCAATTTCCTGTCCAGCAAAACACGCTTTCTGTAAATGGAACATAATATCGTCCCAAGGAGACAGGTTCCACTGTAGGCAACTTGTAGCTCCTGCTGAAAAGAACTACTTCCGTCTTGCACTTCTTTCCACTTCGCTGTTGCGCGTTGAGCTTCCCGTTGAGTTGAGCTTCCCGTTGAGTTTACCTCTTTAAGTGCTTGGAAACTTTCCCCTAACCGCAATTGCCACTTCATCAGCATGTGATACTACAGGATCAGAACAGAGATCCAGAACGCTTTAAAAAGCCCAATAACTTGCGAATGTTCACATCTACTAAATCGGACAGATTCTCAAACAAAAGATAACCTAAAATGGAACTGAAAATTTAGCTTACATGTATCTAGAGGCATACACATGACCAAAGAGAAAGCTCCCTTAGTATCACGGCAGGGGTCGCAGCAATTAGTCTAGCCACAATGTCTCGTGGCATAAGATGTAGCATTAAATTCAGTATATAAGAAGATGTCGTCTTCAATGCGGCTGTGATGCACATGCAAGCCATCCATTGGATCCGGTTGAGTAATGAACATTAGGAGGAATTTTGAAACGCCGTTCAAGAGACCACAACCCCATATAGCATTATAAGTCTGACAACTGCAGTATATACCCAATGCATGACACGCTGTCTAAACCCCAACTTTTTCCAATGGCTCTCTTGCAGGTGTATAGGGCAAGAGTTGCCTTCCTTGCCCTTTCCAAAATGTTGGATTTAAAGTTCGATTTCCTGTCCAGCTAAACACCCAGGTATTTTGCGTATTCTGCAAATGGAAAATTCTCTCCCCCAATGAGACAGGTGCCTTTGTAGGCAATTTGTTTCTCCTGCTGAAAAGAACTACTTATGTCTTGCACGGATTTATACCTAGATCACTTTCAGTAGCCCTCTTTGCTTTTGCACGTAGAGCTTCCTAAGTATATCTCTTAGAGTGCTGGAAAACTTTCCCCTAACCGCAATAGCCACGTCATCAGCATACGCGACCAATTTTACACCTTTTTCTTCCAGAGACAATAATTTACTGTTAATGGCTATATTCCAAAGTAGTGGTTTTCCTCTGCTCCCCCATCTTTTTAGATCCACAGATCCCGAGCCTGGCGTAATGCATCTTTTGGTAAGTAAGTTATTAATAAACTTTCTTATGGTAAAGTTGATGCCTAATAACTGCAACTCCTTCAGGATTGACGTCGGTTTTACATTATTGAAAGCACCTGCAATGTCAAAAAATGATGCAATTGCATAGTCCTTGACAGCGAGATAACCTTCTATGTAACCGACTAGATCGTGAAGGGCTGTTTCAGTGGATTTGCCTTTACTATATGCATGCTGCTGCCGCGACAGGCGATCTCCAGGGATCTTTGCCCTAATATATGTTTCAATAAACCTTTCAAGAGTCGTCAGCATAAAGGATGGCAGACTATTAGGACGAAAATCTTTCGCCTTCGTGTGGTAGCGTTTTCCTGCTTTCGGAATAAAAATCACCTTCGTGTCCCTCCTTCCTCATATAGGTATACATGACATTCTGATACGAGCAAAGTATATCTCCCTAAGCCAGGGAACCAGCCTATCAGACACAGTTTGTAATTCAGCAGGCTATATATCATCAGGGCAAATTAAAGGAGTCGAAACTTCTTATCGGCTAAGACACAATGAGCCCAGTCCAACTGGATGACCCACCCACACAGGGCTTGTCGGGATACAACCCCTTCAGACATGTCGAGGTCTGCGAGACAACCGGAGTTTAGTGCGAATACTGCATGTCTCCGGTCACCATCAGGCTCATCCAATCTACCAATCTTCCTGTCGCTGGTTAAAGGATTGGGATTACATTCCCTTAGTCTTCAGGATCTGAGGGAATCCTCGGTATCCAAGCATGCGCCATTGTTAGAGAAGGAATATCTTCCTTCTTGACTAAATCTCGTGCTGCACCTGGAAAGATCTTACCAATCCTTTTTATCACACAACATTTCAGTTAAGGGTTGATCCCCGAAGGCAATTAGTTTGTATCGGCCCCGATACCTGCCTGCATCGTCATGATGACAGTCCATTGACTATCCCACTCCAATTATTCCTAGGTATGCAGACCTGTTCTTCTCCCTTTTTAACAACTGCCATCGCCAAACTGTCCCTAGCGAAATAAGCAAAGGTTCTTGGACCGATCTTACTATTGTTCGCCCTAGTTTTTTTAGGCATGGGATGCCCTCCAGGTGACCGCAGCCTTTTGGCTGACTGCGGTGCAATTTCCGAAAAGAGACGTGTAGTCTTTGGGGCGAATTCCCGAGCCCAGCTTAGGGACTCTCTCTCCCTATTAGAGCCTTAGAATCCTTCGCACCAAACCTCTTAATAAACTTGAGAGCGAAATTTGTTCGTTGAAACGTAGTCTTAAGAAATAATTTCATTAAAGTGTTGTCTTAAAAAAAATTTATTACAATTTTTTTAGAAAAGAGTTCGTCAAAAAATCAATCAATCGATCTTCTCAAAAATTTTAATAACGATTTACTCTATGGTTCCTAAAATATGTACGAATTTTCAAACACTACATATCAAATTCGGCTTAGCCCGCCAGTTTTTGACGAGTAAAATCGGACCAAATTAAGATATAGCAAATTAAGATAGACCGATCTACGGATTTAGGATCTTGAGCCCATAAAGGCGCAGTTAATAACCTATTTCGCTGAAGTTTGAAGCAATGAGTTGTACTTAGCACGCAATATCTTTGCCAAATATGGTTTGGATCTGAATACATTTAGAAATAGCTGCCATATAATCGATCTGCCGAATAAGTTCCTTAAGTCCATCAAAAACGCAATTATTATCCGATTTTAGTGTTATTTTAAATGATGAAATGTACTAAGGTCCTGACTTCCTTGCCACATATGACCCCTTTCGGACTATATATAGATTTAGATGACATATAGACCACAGTAGGACAGCGCAGCGCAGATGTTTACATGTCCGTCAATGACGTTGAACGCTGGTTATTCCCTCCTAATCCTGGCCAAATTTGTAAGAAACTATGTCAAGTAAGAACTTCTCCCTAACGATGTGTCGCACTGCAGCACGCCGTTCGGACTCGGCTGTAAGAAGGAAGTTCTTTAAACTTGAATAGGACATCACTCATTGATATGTTAGAAGATTAACCTGTTCCTTAATGGATTGTTACGGATTCCAGTACAACCTGAAGCCCATGTGTGTCAATCGTATTATTCGGAAGGTAGATACAACCAACTACAACTTTCTCTCGATTTGAAGAAAGTTCAACAAACACGTTTTCTATCTAATCCCCGAATTCAGACATTAACCGAATTATAGCTTTCAGGTTTCTTCTGACATAAATGGAAACACCACCTCCGCGAATTCCCCTGTCAGATATGAACATAATATATCCATTTAAGTTGACGAGACTGTCAGCTATGGAAGGACTAAGCCTTGTTTCCGAGAGGCATATAATATTAATGCCTGATCCTTCAAAAATATATCTAAATTCATCAATCTTCCTTACCAGACTTTATGTGGCATATCTTTAAACCATTTCTTTGCCTAGCCAATATTCGAACCAAGTTTTTGTTCCGTCTTTGGAATTTGTATTAACATTACCAATTTGCAACATTTATCAATTTTAAACAATTAAGGAATATGGCATCAGCAGCGCAATTACGTATAGAGTTTTCTTTCTGGATGGCAAGATTGAATTTAAAACGGTTATAAGTGTTTAAAAAAGCATTAAAGTGATACACAGTAAAAATCTTAACAAAAAATATGATTAACAAGTAAAAGCGTGCTAAGTTCGGCCGGGCCGAATCTTATATACCCTCCACCATGGATCGCATTTGTCGAGTTCTTTTCCCGGCATCTCTTCTAAGGCAAAAAAAAGGATATAAGAAAAGATTTGCTCCCATATAAATCTCGATCCCATATAAATCTCGATCCCATATAAAAATCGATCTCTCTATTTTACTTCTTGAGCCCCCAAAAGGCGCAATTCTTATTCGAATTGGCTGACATTTTACACAGGTCTCCAACATATAATTTAATTGTGGTCCAAACCGGACCCTATTTTGATATCGCTCTAATAGCAGAGCAAATCTTTTCTTTTATCCTTTTTTGCCTAAGAAGAGATGCCGGGAAAAGAACTCGACAAAGGCGACCCATGGTGAAGAGAATATAAGATTCGGCCCGGCCGAACTTAGCACGCTTTTACTTATTTTTTGTCATCTTGGCGATGCTGTTCAGTTTCTTGTGCATCTTTATAAATTGTAGACAAATTCTGAAGGTGCGTAGAAATTTGTGGTAAAAAGTCTACAATGGACCGTAGATCATAATTAAGGTCATCAATAGTTCTTAATTCATGTCCAAATGTTAAGAATTCGTCAGTAAACACTGTTGTCTGGCATTTGGCGATATTCATAGCATATCGGATGGCACTGAGGTGATTTGTCCAGACATTGTGGTGGCACTGCACTAAGATTGCCTATTGTGCCTTCATATCACGATTTTTGCGTTCAAATGGGTTGGCTTATGGGTGGTAGGCCGTGTGTTAGCTGTTGTTGTATTTGGAAGCAAAATATAACTTGTTGCATTATGGTATTTCTGCCATTGCCATTATGGTATTGGATGCCATTATCAGATTCAAGTCGTCTTGGTACCCCATAGCGAAGAAAGACCTCCTCGATAGTAACTAAGCACACATTTCGGCGGTAGCTTCTTTAAGTGGAAATAGCTCAATCCATCGGGATGCAAGCTATTAGGATCCACTGATATCCTTCATCTGTTGTGGGCAATGGGCCAACAGCTAACACTTCAAAGCGTTGTTTTCAACTCGTGGTTTACATAAGACCTGCGGGTTTTTCATTTGATGCTTTAAATCGCTGGCATTCAATGTAAGATTTAGTATATTTCGTTGTTTCGGCTCTCATGCCTGGCCCAAAATTACAATTCTTTGTATAGTTCGTTCTGTACCATAGCGTCGTGCCGTACTTTCGTCATGATATATCTTTAAAATATCAGGTCGTTCATGGTCTGGAACTACTAATTGCGCTTCATCTGATTCATCAATATTATATCGAAACAACACTCCATCATTCGTAACATAGCCACGATTGAGGCAGTGGCTGAGGTTTTCGTCCTCGCATTCTATGCACGTTATGATTTGTTTTAAAAAATCATCCTTCATCTGCTCTTCACTTACGTTTTCAGGATTTTTGTGGGGGAAATCGATTAGAAATCTAAATAGATTAACGGCATATCTGCTGCTGAATTACATTTTCCAGGGGAATATTTGACGCGAAAGTTGTACTGTTGAATTTGTAAGGCCCATCTGGCTGAACGATCAACTGGACACTTCATAGTGAGCAGCCACGTAAGGGGCGATGGTTAGTCATCAGTATTATTTCAGCGACTTCAATGTATCCTTGAAACTTTGCGCATGCCCATACAATTGCGAATGCTTTTCTTTCAATCGTTGAATAATTTCTTTCCTCATTTGAAAGCAATCTGCCTATGTATTCAATAGGGTGTTCATCGGGCCCTTCCCCCTGGATTGGCACCGCACCGACTGCATCCGTCTTTATAATAAACGGAATTCCAGCTCGAGCTTGTCGTAAAGCAGGAGGGGTTATAAGCTCTTTCTTTAATTCTTGGAAGGATTTTCGTTGAGTATCTCCCCTTAACCAGGATGAAATTTTTTTTGGTTAATCTGTAAGGGGCTTGGCTATCTGGCCGTAGTTAGTAGTTTGAATGAAAGATATTAGTTCCTTCACATTTTCGGCTCCCTTATCTCGGAAATAGCCAAAGCTTTGCTGAATCAATCGCAATACCTTCTGGTGTTAAAATATGACCTAGGTATTTAACTTCGCGGCAAAAGAATTTGTATTTCGAGTTGTTTATTCGAAGTTTAAACTGATCTAAAAGAAACAAGTAAAAAGGCGTTAAATTCGGCCGGGTCTAACTTTGGATACCCACAACCTCGGGTATGTATTTAACAACCTTTCATCAAAATTCGGTGAAAATTTCATACCTTATGTCCCATATCAGTAATATCAAAATATGTTCCGATTTGGACCAAATGTTATTAAGTACACTAGCTACATCTAAAAATAAACCGATCTGAACTATATACGACAGTGACATAAGTCACTGTGCCAAATTTCAGTGAAATCGGATTATAAATGCGCCTTTTAGGGGGCCAAGAATTTAAATCGAGATATAGGTCTACATGGCAGCTATATCCAAATCTGGACCGATTTGGGCCAAGTTGCATAAAAATGTCGAAGAGCCTAACACAAAGCACTATCCAAAATTTCGGCGAAATCGGACAATAAATGCCTCTTTTATAGGCCCAAAACCCTTAATCGAGAGATCGGTCTATATGGCAGCTATGTTCAAATCTGGACCGATCTGGGCCAAATTAAAGAAGGACGTCGAAGAGCATAACCAAGCTCACTATCTCAAATTTCAGCGACATCGGACAACAAAAGCGTCTTTTATGGCACCAAAACCTAAAACCTAGATATCGGTCTGGGCCTAATACCATAAATCGGAGAATCGGTCTATATGGCAGCTATATCCAAATCTGAACCGATCTGGACCAAATTCACGAAAGATGTCCAAGGGCCTAACACAACTCACTGTCCCGAATTTCAGCAAAATCGGACAATAAATGTGGCTTTCATGGGTCTAACACCATAAATCGGAGGATCGGTACATATGGCAGCTATATCCAAATCTGAACCGATCTGGGCCAAATTGACGAAGGATGTCGAAGGGCCTAACACAACTCACTGTCCTAAATGTCAGCAAAATCGGATTATAAATGTGGCTTTTATGGGCCTAAGACCCTAAATCGGCGGATCGGTCTATATGGGGGCTATATCAAGATGTAGTCCGATATAGCCCATCTTCGAACTTAACCTGCTTATGGACAAAAAAAGAATCTGTGCAAAATTTCAGCTCAATATCTCTATTTTTAAAGACTGTAGCGTAATTTCAACAGACAGACGGACATGTCTAGATCGTCTTAGATTTTTACGCTGATCAAGAATATATATACTTTATAGGGTCAGAAATGGATATTTCGATGTGTTGCAAACGGAATGACAAAATGAATATACCCCCATCCTTCGGTGGTGGGTATAAAAATACCAGTTTCAAGAAGCGTAAATGTTCGTTAAAAGTTTGGAAACTATTATCAGATCATCCAAGTAGACCAAGATAAGCATATCCTTTAATCCGATTTTGAACCGATCGCTGAAAAGTGGCTGGGGCACTCCTCAAACAAAAGGCATCCTTGTGAATCGAAATAGTCCGAAGGGTGTAATGGAACAGGTCTTGTCTCGATCTTTTTCATTCACAGCGATTTGGTAATAGTTGCTCTGCAGATACAACATGGTCATTAACTTGGTGCTCTTTGCGGCATGAGAAGGTCATCAATACATGGCAGTGGATACCTTGGTAATAGTTGCTCTGCAGATACAACATGGTCATTAACTTGGTGCTCTTTGCGGCATGAGAAGGTCATCAATACATGGCAGTGGATACCTTTCTGGTGTGGTAATACTATTTAACTTTCTGTAGTCTACACAAACTCGTATACCATCACCTCTTTTTGGAACCATTACTACAGGCGATGCCCATGCAGATTCACATTCTTCGACTATACCCAATTCAAGCATTTGGTCTGCTTCTGCTTTAAGTTCTCTGGTTTTAGCAAAGGACAATCTGTATGCAGCTGAAGCAATGGGCTGATGATTGTCTGTATTTATAAAATGTTTCAGCGTGGTTAATGTGATAATTGTAATATAGATGCGTTTTCGCTATTAATACGATTCATATACAACATACCAACGCACGGCCCTTGATGCCAACACACCTAGTATGGTTGAAAAGTCTTTTAACCAAAGACGAAACGCATCCCATAGTGGGTAGTGTGTGTTGCTATCATTGGCTTTCCTTTTCGATTTGCATCTCCGATCATTGAGATAGTCTCGAAAGAGAAACAAACAAAAAATTGTAGGAATTCTTTTTATGTAATTTTTTTGCCCCAAAAATTTTTTCACTTCTTTGGCATTTTAAATAAAATGCCTTATATTACAGCCATTTATAGTGGCAAATTAATATAAATGATCCTTAATTATGCTTTGCTTTAATATACAATTAGAGTGGATTTGTATCCAATTAGGTAATCTCTTGCAGTTTTTTCACCCAAATTCTCACGTTATATCATTATTATTATTGTAAATGTTCGCGAATTGTTGGGCATAAATCCACTTAACGTAATGCCATTAATTTCTATTTTGGATATTATAGTACACAGATACCCAAAATGTACGCGAACGAGTACAAGTACAATAGACCAAGCCAAAGCCACAGTTCAACCACAAAAATAGACACAAAACACATGTAATCAGGATTTCAACTTGTATTGCCTGTGGTTTTGTCATTAGGCCCTCTGTGATTTTGGTGAGGTGGAGAATTGCAGTTTTCGCTTGTCACCATTGTCGATTGCTATTGCGATGGCGGTGCTTTCGATGTCGATGAAAATGAAATTTGCAATGCTATGCAAATTTATGTAAATTAATTTCCATTGAGGTTTTATTGAGTTCATAGTGGAATGAATGGTTGTGCCAAAAACTAAACTCAACTGCTTTATTGAAAGGAGATTATAGCTAGTAAAGTGGAAGAGCTCAGATATGGGTAGGGTATGGATACTTGGCAACTATTGGAGTGGAGTGCATAAGGAATTTTCTTTCTCCACACACACAACCACAAGGAAATGTTTTTTCTTCACACAGCCAACCACAAGGTGGTAACTACTGTAATTAAAATAAGTGATGAATTATAAATAAAATGGATAATATACCTTAAATTTGGGTAAATTAAGTTTAAACAAGTAAAAGCGGGCTATCAGGTTACAGACCGTACTGGGCATAGTTGTTGGAAGTCATAACAAAATACACCATGCTAAAGCGGATATTATTTGCGACTTCTAGGGGCTTATGAAGTCAAATGATGGGCTCGGGGGCTACACTCGTATCAGTTTATATACCGATTCAGATGAGATTATAACAGAAATATTTGTGCTAAATTTCAGCAAAATCGGATAAAAATTGAGAACTCCAGATGCTCAAGAAATCAAAACCGAAGATCTGTTAATATGGGAGACATTGGCATAGCCATAAAGTTTTACTTGGGGGGAAGGGGGCTACGACCCAACCAAACAAAAAATAAATTATTGTAACTACGATACCATATCCATGGTTATATCTAAATAGGTAACAGTTTCAGCGAATTCAAGTAATAAATCAGCTTTTTATGATATTAAGACCTTAAATTCCAACATCGGTATATATGGATGATATATTTTATAGTATTATCTGGATCACATATGAATCGGATCTCGGGAAGATTTAAAAAACTCACTATTTCAAATTTCAACGAAATCGGGTAATAAATAAAGCTCTTATGGACTTCAGACCCTTAACCGGCAGATCGGCAGCTATATCAAAATATAGTCCGATGTTAACCATATTTGGGTCGGATGTAGGAGTCTTAAAACAACTCACTGTTTCAAATTTCACCGGAAAATTCGCCAAGTCGACCGCAAAAGCCATCATAGTCAATCGCATCGTCTATTTGGTTTCAGAATCCAAATTCAGATTTCTAGATTATATAGCATACTCGTCATAACCTTCTTCGCATTAGAAATATTGTAGTTAATAGATTTGCAGATCGTTAGGACGGATTGCATATTTTATGTCTTCTCCTTGCACCGAATTTGTTTTTAATTTGAATAAATATACCACAATCTCATTTTTTATTCGAACAAACATTTTGTTGAAATAATATCGAACAAATCAATAATGGCATTTGTTATCTTATTATACCCTCCACCATAGGATGGAGATATACTTATTTCGTCATTCTGTTTGTAACTCATCGAAATATTGGTCTAAGACCCCATAAAGTAATATGTAATTTATTGCGCTTCTAAAGGGCGCAATTATTATCCGATTTGTACCATGTCTTCTCCCATTATCTTCAAAATACGTATCAAGTATGGTCTGAATTGGCCTTTAGCCTGATACATCTCTCATATAAGCCGATCTCCCTATTTTACTCCTTGAGACCCTAAAGGACGCAATTCTTATTAGAACTGGCTGAAATTATACACAATGACTTATGATATGGTCTTCAACATTCAACTCAATTATGGTCGGAATCGGACCATATCTTTATATAGCTCCAATAGCATAGCAATTATTTTCATTTTTCCTTTATTGGCCTAGAAGGAGATACCGGGAAAATAACTCGACAAAGGCGATCCAAGGTGGAGGGTATATTAGATTCGGCCGGGCTGAACTTAGCACACTGTTACTTGTTTGTACTAATATATTTATACCCTACACCACTATTGTGGTGCAGGATATTATTGGTGTGTGCATTTGTTTGCAATACCCATTGATAAGTATACCGATCGCTTCAGAATCACTTTCTGATTCAATGAGTCCATGCGTTCTTGTAATCAAGGTACAGGTCGTATTTGTTGTCCACTCGTCACGAAATTTTGCACATGCCACTTTTTTGGGGCCAAGGACAAACGCTATAGATTTTGGTAAAAATCGGTTCTGATTTAAATATAGCTTCCTTGCGTATGTATCGCCCAATTTGCATTTAAATAGCCGCAGTAACTACAATTTTCAAGCGATCTGCTTGAAATTTTGCACGGATTGTTTTGTTACTGATCCTAACGCAAGATTTCATTAAAATCTATTCAGATTTGTATGCAGCTCCTATATATATGTATCTCCTGATTTGCGCTTAAACGGCCGATGTAACCAAACATTTTAACCGATCTGCACAAAATTTGCCAAGAATTTTTTTTTTACCGATTTTAATATATATGGTAAGTTTCATCGAAATCGGTTCAGATTTGGATATAGCTCTCATATGGCCGTAGTAACAACAATTTTCGACTGATCTGCATTAATTTGGGAGCGAATTGTTTTGTTACTCATCTAAATATAGATGTTAAACTTCACTATAATCGGCTCAGATTTGGATATATCTCCTAATATATTTCGCCCGATTTAGACTAAAAAGGCCGTAATAAACACAATTTTCAACCGATCTGCAAAAAATTTGGCACGCATTGTTTTGTTACTCTTCTAAACATATATCCGAAACTTCACTATAATCGGCTCAGATTTGGATATATTGTAGCTCCTATACATATTTCGCCCGATTTGTACTTATAAGGCCGTTATACACACTATTTTCAACCGATTTGCACAGAATTTGTCACGGATTGTTTTGTTGCTGATCTTAACATATCTGCAAGATTTCATCAACATCGGTTCAGATATCGATATAACTCGCATATATATTTATTGCCGGATTTGCAGTTATATGTATGGCCGTAGTAACAACAATTTTCAAAACGATCTGTTCGAAAAAATTTTAGTTCAGATTTAGTTCATATACATAAATTTATTGCCCGAATTTATAATTGTGGGGTAGGTGTTGGGTGGTATATAGTCGGCTCCGCCCGACTTTAGCCTTTCCTCACTGGTTTTAAGATGATATTAAAAGTTTATCATTGTATGCTCTCAGGAAGTCAAATTTAGGCTTCTGGTATTATGGGTTTGAAGTCATAACAAAAGCCTTTGTGCACACGTTTATCTAAATTGGATACGATATGCGGATATCTTAAGATAAGATACTTCAATAAGAAGTATTTGAGAAAAATGTGAAGCTGCTAGTTTTACTCGATAAAAAGTTTGTTTGATTTTAACAGCACACGTAAACTTAAAATGGGCGATCGAGAATTCATTCCAAAATTCGAGTAACACCATCCCATGCTGGAGCTTTACTAATCCCATTATTTAAGTAAACAGTTATAAATTTTGTTATTAAGGCAAATACAACAACTCTGAGTTCACACTTCTATTCCAAAAAATTGCCTATATCAAATCGCCAAGTAGAATTCCCAATTCAAAATTTGTAGCTTCTCAATTGCCGGAGTCTTTAAATTTTACTTGCTCTTTGTGAGTAAAATAATTTATCTCGGCCGCATATTCATATTAACTTTTCTTCATAACTGTTCATTTCTATAATCAAAATTTCACTGTGGAATATAATTTATTGTGTAGAAAACCACTAAGGATAGGGCGGAGACGACTTTATGTATAATACCCTACACCACCGAGTCTACGTACTACTTTTAATACGCGGAACACAAATAACCTTGCAAAATTTTCTAACTATAAGGCCTAAATAGCTACTACAGCCTTAAAGGGCCATAACGGATGATAGGTATAAATGGGATCTAGACCTACTTTGATTAAATTTAGCACACTTCTCGGACTTTAAATAAAGCACCTGACGCTAAATTGTATTAGATCGAACCAAAATTTTAGCTTCTATACCCTTAAAGCGCAATATCGGATGAGAGATATACATACATATGTGGGAGCTATATCGAAATTTGTATCGATATATCGCATTGGGACGTCAAATAAAACATCTCGTGCATAATTTTGTAAAGATCGGAAAAATTTTGGCTACCATAATGGATGAAAGATATATATGGAAGCTTTATCTAAATCTGAACCGATTTTGATGAAATTTTGGACAAATACTAAAACGTAAAATAAAACATCTCATATCAAATTTTGTAAAGATCGGACCAACATTTTGTGGCTACTACAGGCTTAAAAGCCCATATCGGATGAAAGATATATATGGGTGCTATATCTTAATCTGATCCGATTCTTTTCAAAATCAATAGCTTTCGTCCTTGGACCAGAAAAGATACTTGTACAAGAACACATGGACAGACAGACGGACATAACTAAATCGAATCAGGAAGTGATTTTAAGCCCATCGGTATACTTATCAATGAGTCTAGCTCTTCGCCTTCTTAGCGTTGCAAATAAATGTACAAATTTACAATACGCTGTACCACAGCGGTAACGACGAAAATTCTGGGTGGTTACAGGTGGTAGCTTAGCCCTCCCTCCAGAACCCCTAGCCACGCTAATGATGGTAGCTTTATCAAAATCTAAACCTATATAGTCATTTTGATACACCTATATCATAAAGAAGTATAGGTGTACATCATCAATCAATAAGTTTGATGATGTACACCTACATCAATAAGAGTATCTGTGCAAGATTTCAAATTGATAACTTTATTCGTTCGACCGCTTTCTTGATTTTATTGAGATAAGGACGGACATGGTCAAAATCGACAAAATCGACTATATCTCATATATAAAGGATGATTTTTTAAGAGAAAGTTAAAAACAAGTAATATCGTGCTAAGTTCGCCCGGGCCGAATCTTATAAAACCCTCCACCATGGATAGCATTTGTCGAGTTCTTTGCGCGATATTTTTTAGGCAAACAAAAAATAGTAAACAAAAACTGTTATGATAGTGGAGCTATGCTGAACATTGTAGTCATTGTGTACTATTTCATTCCATTCGTATAAGAATAGCGCCTTTTAGTGGCTCAAGAAGCAAAATCGGGAGAACGGTTTTTATAGGAGCTGTATCAAGCTATAGATCGATTCAGACCATATTGGACACGTATGTTGAAGTTCATGGCAGAAGTCGTTGTACAAAATTTCTGCCAAATCTGATGAGAATTGCGCCCTCTAGAGGCTAAATAAGTCAAGATCCCAGATCGGTTTATATGGCAGCTGTATCAGATTATATATCGATTTGCGCCATACTAAACACAGTTGTTGGAAGTGATACCAAAACCAAAATTACAGCCAAATCGGATAAGAATTGCGCCCTCTAAAAGCTGAAGAAGCCAAGACGGATGGACAGGCGGACAGACATGGCTAGAACGAGTTAAAATATCAAGAAGATCAAGAATATATATACATTATGGGGCCTTAGAATCATGTTTCGAGGTGTTACAAACAGAATGACGAAATTAGTATACCCCCATCCTATGGTGGAGAGTATAACAAGTAAAAAGGCGTTAAGTTCGGCCGGGCCGAACTTTGGATACCCACCACCTCGGGTATATATGTAAACCACCTTTCATCAAAATTCGGTGAAAATTTCATACCTTATACTCATAAACCTCATACCGATCTGAACTAAATACGACACGGATTTCGAAAAACCGAACATAAGTCACTGTGTCAAATTTCAGTGAAATCGGATTATAAATGCACCTTTTAGGGGCCAAGACTTTAAATCGAGATATCGGTCTACATGGCAGCTATATCCAAATCTGGACCGATTTGGGCCAAGTTGCATAAACATGTCGAAGAGCCTAACACAAAGCACTGTCCCAAATGTTGGCGAAATCGGACAATAAATGCCTCTCTTATGGGCCCTAAACCTTAAATCCAGAGATCGGTCTATATGGCAGCTATATTCAAATCTGGACCGATCTGTGCGATATTGCAGAAGTATGTCAAGGGGCTTAACTTCACTTACTGTTCCAAATTTCGGCGACATCGGACAATAAATGAGCATTTTATGGGCCCAAAACCATAAATAAAGAAATCGGGTATCACTATTTGCCTTACCTGGTATCACTATTTGCCTTACCTGTTCTTATATTGCATCCAATTCGGAACTTGGGATTTATTTCTGCCATGCTGATCTCATCGCTAGGGTGTCTCACTTGTTTCGCACAAATAGTTCTTCATTGATTTGTATGGGTGACTCTAACCTTCCTGGTACTTCATGAATCTCTGGCGACATTGGTTGGACGAGTTGGACTCAACTTATCCAGTCATATTTGATGCCTTTTGGGAAAAGATTTTTAAACTATGATGCTAAAGACAGATAGTTGGATTTAATTTTCTCATCTTCATTGTATATTTAGCTTTGTAGATGCCCTCTGATTATATACCCTGAAGATATCTATCATCCTACACTCCTTATAAATCTTGAGTTGAGGCATACCGCGCCCAACACTAAGTCTGTTAGGATTACGATTGATAGATGAAACTATGCGAAGGCCACTTGACTCGGCTACTTTCTCTTTTGTCCGATTCTTCATTGGCTGACTCTGTATCCATCGTGAATCAGGGTCCTGGTTGGTTTACACCTGCACTTAGGCGTTTACGCAATGTTAGAAGTAGATTGTTCAGGAATTTTAAGAGATCGAATACTGCTGAGAATTACTCGAAGTATTCATTAGCGAGAAGCAGGTTTAATACTGAGAACTGCAGATGTTATTCTCAACATTTAGTCGGAATGGGATAGGACGTATTGCATATTTTCAAGTTTGTTGATAGTAAAAGAAGGACACAGAAGTTTCCCGGCTGTATGAAATTTGGGAGCAAGGAGTCGTCGGATGACTGTGAAATTGCGAATTTGTTTTCCGACTTTTTCCAGTCTTCGTATATTCAGGACGCTTTTAATGGCTTTCAATGATTTTAGATTGGGAAAATTGAACCATTTACCTACCTTATCTTGACAGAAGAGGAGGTTTTATCAGGGCTTAGGAAATAACGCTCCACATCCGCCCCTGGAGCTGATGGTGTTCCAATCTGTATCATTAAATCTTGTGCTAGTGAACTTTATCTGCCTCTCACTAGATTATTTAATTACTCACAAGATAAGGCATATTTCCCACGCTATAGGAGATCGAGCTTTGTTATCCCCTTTCATATGTCCTCTAACAGATGTTTTGTAGATAATTATAGGTGCCCTGTAAAATTGAGTGCCATTCCTAAGACTTTCGAACTTCTTGTTTCTCGAAATTTATCACATTTTGTAAAGGGTGTTATTTCGCCTTTTCAGCACGGTTTTGTAAAAGGTAGATCCACAGCATCAAACCTCATGGGCTCCATATTCCACGTTCATAAGGGTTTTGTGAATGGAAAAGAGACAGACGTTATTTATACCGATTTTAGCAAGGCTTTTGATATTTCGATACACAGGCTTCTGCTTCTTAAACTCTATGGTATTAATTCTCCGACTGCTTTTCTAGATTGGATATCATCCTACTTAGAGGGCCGTACCCAGAGAGAACTGTTCAATGGATCTTTGTGGAAGGATATCATTGTATCATCGGGTGTACCACAGAGTAGTCACTTGGGTCTATTTATTTTTATACCCACTGTCATAGGATGGGGGTATACAAATCTATAACCTTGAAATATTGATTTAAGACCCCATTATGTATATATATCCATTCGTTTCGCCATTCTGAGTCGATCTAGTCCGTTCGTCCGTCTGTCGAAATCACGATAGCGGTCGAACTCGTAAAGCTTTAAAATTTGCACAAATACCAACTATCAATGTAGGTCGATGGTGATTGCAAGCGGGCCATATGGGCTTTGATTTGATTATAGTCATAATCGGGAGATCGGTTTATATAGGAATAAACCGATCTCCCGATTTGACTTCTTGAGCCCACGAAAGCCACAATTTTTGTCCGATGTGGGTAAAATTTTGCAGATACTCTTCTGTTATGACTTCCAACTACTGTGCCATGTACAGTTCAAATCGGTCTTTAACCTGATGTAGCTCCAATAAGGGACGTAGCCAGTATTTTATTGGGGGGGGGCCCTTCCCACAGTTTTTCAAAATCGAAAATTGCCAAAATTTTTCTGTTACTGTGAAATTGGTAAAGATACCCCTAAACTTTTTTTTTTTGCAAAATTATCGTCGCTACTGGGTGCAGGAACTGGCCCATCGGCGGTGACATGTGGTTGAAGTCAGAGCTGAATTTTATACGGCTTCCCAACATACTATTTGCAGGCCGATCCAAATCTTTCAAAGCCCTCAAAATGTGCTTATCTTTGCGAATATCTAAGTTTTATAGTAATAGTTTTGGCGAATCAGCTTCAGTTTTTTGATGAAATTTGTTCGTTTGCACGGCTCTTTCAGCTGGCCGGCTCTTTTCAGCTGTTCGCGTGAGACCACTTTCATTAATGCACCTTTTTATTCCCCGAAAATCGATCGAAAATCCGATTTTGAAGGAAAATATGTCCGGTTTAAATTTCATCCAACTATTGCCGTATATGGCTATAATTTGCACCATGGCTTTATAGTCCTAAAGTTTTCCTAATTTAATGAAGATAAAATAAGAAATGGTGAAGGAGAACTATTGTAGAAATCAGAAATACGAAGAGATTTCCACGTTATTGCAGTTGTAAACTTTTTTCTTTTTTTTTGCCCACTAATTTTTACTCTGTAAATGAAATGAATAGGTATTTAATGTCAAATGACCCAGCGACAACCGTATGTGTAATATAAAACTTGTTCTCATAGATAAAAGTCTGCCGACTAATGTTATTTTAACTCGTTTCCATACTTAAGGTGGGTATAGAGTCGTTTGATTGTAAGCTTTTCATTGAAAAGTTTTTTTTTTTTTTGAAGAAAGTTAATAATTCAAAATGTAAATTTTTAAATATTTTAAAAAACGATCCTAACTCACTATGAGCACCGTATCAATTGCCTTAAATACTATAATGTAAAATCCTAAGGAAAAAACATTTTTCTAAAAAACAAGAAATAATTATTTTAAGATCTAAATCTGGGTGACTCGGTCTTTAAAGATAGTGTCATTAACCCATTAAATACGAAAAGGAAGATAAATACCTAAGAATGGAGTTATTTTAGAATAATTCCAGCTCGAGCTTTGAAAGAGGCATCCTAATGAAATTGGGATTGGCGCACAGTGGGCGACTAAAACTAGTTAAAAACAAGTAA
This sequence comes from Stomoxys calcitrans, assembly GCF_963082655.1. Lineage (NCBI taxonomy): Eukaryota > Metazoa > Arthropoda > Insecta > Diptera > Muscidae > Stomoxys > Stomoxys calcitrans. The sequence goes on from NC_081552.1 coordinate 62,774,071, forward strand.
AAGCGTGCTAAGTTCGGCCGGGCCGAATCTTATATACCCTCCACCATGGATTACATTTATCGAGTTATTTTCCCGGCATCTCTTCTTAGGCTAAAAAGGATATAAGAAAAGAGTTGCTCTGCTATTAAAACGATATCAAGATATGGTCCGGTATAAAATGTCAGCCAATTCAAATAAGAATTGCGCCCTTTGGGGGCTCAAGAAGTAAAATAGAGAAATCGATTTATATGGGAGCTGTATCGGGCTATAGACCGATTCAGACCGTATTAAACATGTATGTTGATGGTCATGAGAAATCCGTCGTACAAAATTTCAGGCAAATCGGATAATAATTGCGACCTCTAGAGGCTCAAGAAGTCAAGATCCCAGATCGGTTTATATGGCAGCTATATCAGGTTATGAACCGATTTAAACCTTATTTGACACAGTTGTTAAAAGTAAGAATAAAATACGTCTTGCAAAATTTCAGCCAAATCGGATAGGAATTGCCCCCTCTAGAAATTTCTGTTTATATGACAGCTATATCAGGTTATGAACCGATTTGAACCATACTTGGCACAATTGTTGGATACATAAAAAAATACCACCTGCAAAATTTCATTCCAATCGGATAAGAATTGCGCACTCTAGAGGCTCAAGAAGTCAACACTCAAGATCGGTTTATATGGCAGCTATATCAGGTTATGAACCGATTTGAACCATATTTGGCACAGTTGTTGGATATCATAACAAAATACTACATGCCAAAATTCATTCAAATTGGATAAGAATTGCGCCCTATAGAGGCTCAAGAAGTCAACACTCAAGATCGGTTTATATGGCAGCTATATCAGGTTATGAACCGATTTGATTCATACTTGGCACAGTTGTTGGATATCATAACAAAACACGTCGTGCAAAATTTCGTTCCAATCGGATAAGAATTGCGCACTCTAGAGGCTCAAGAAGTCAAGACCCAAGATCGGTTTATATGGCAGCTATATCAAAACATGGACCGATAGAGCCCATTTAAAATACCAACCGACCTACACTAATAAGAAGTGTTTGTGCAAAATTTCAAGCGGTTAGCTCTACTCCTTCGAAAGTTAGCGTGCTTTCGACAGACAGACGGACGGACGGACGGACAGACGGACGGAGGACGGACGGACAGACGGACGGACATCGCTAGATCAACATAAAATTTCGCGACGATCAATAATATAAATGCTTTATGGGGTCTCAGACGAATATTTCGAGTAGTTACAAACAGAATGACGAAATTAGTATACCCCCCATCCTATTGTGGAGGGTATAACAATTAATACCATGATATAAGGTCATTGTTTTTGGAAATTGGTTTGTTTCTCAAAATTATTCATCGATTTTAATTTTTCAAAAATGCTTTGAAATATTTTTTTTTTAATTTTCTTTAAAGAAATTAAAAACCTTACTATGTTAATATAAACGCTCTAAATTACGAATATATGAAATTTCATCCAAATTGGACAAGAGAGTCGAGGGTTTTCAGTTAAAAAGATGTTATTGAAATTTTTCGAAATCTTTCTTAGAACAAATAATTTCGAGGATGCCCAGGCCTGAACAACATTTTGCCTTAAGACATATTTCATTGAAAATTTGCCTTTAGAAAAAAATGTCTTTCAAGTTTTATTTTACATAGAAAAAATTTAATTTTGTATATTATTTTCTAATTTTTATACCCACCACCGAAGGATGGGGGTATATTCATTATGTCATTCCGTTTGCAACACATCGAAATATACATTTGCGACCCTATAAAGTACATATATTCTTGATCAGTTTAAAAATCTAAGACGATCTAGACATGTCCGTCCGTCTGTCTGTTGAAATCATGCTATAGTTTTTAAAAATAGAGGTATTGAGCTGAAATCTGCACAGATTCTTCTTGTGTCCATAAGCAGGTTAAGTTCGAAGATGGGCTATATCGGACTATATCTTGATATAGCCCCCATATAGACCGATCGGCCAATTTAGGGTCTTAGGCCCATAAAAACCACATTTTTTATCCGATTTTGTTGAAATTTGGGACAGAGAGTTGTGTTAGGCCCCGAAAGTCCTTCGTTAATTTTGCCCAGATCGGTCCAGATTGGGATATAGCTGCCATATAAACCGATCCTCAGATTTAGGGCCCATAAAAGCCACATTTATTATCCGATTTTGCTGAAATTTAAGGCAGTGAGTTGTGGTAGGCCCTTTGACATCTTTCGTCAATTTGGCCCAGATCGGTTCAGATTTGAATATTGCTGCAATATAGACCGATCTTTCGATTTAAGGTTTTACGCCCATTAAAGTCTCATTTCTTGTCCGATTTCGCCGAAATTTGGGACAGTGAGTTTAGTTAAGCTCCTCGACATACTTCTGCAATTTGGCTCAGATCGATCAAGATTTGCATATAGCTGCCATATAGACCGATCTCTCGATCTAAGGTTTTGAGGCCATAAAAGGCGCATGTATTGTGCGATTTCGCCGAAATTTTGAACAGTGAGTTGTGTTAGGCTCTCCGATATTTTTCTGCAACTTGGCCCAAATCAGTCCAGATATTGATATAGCTGCCATATAGACCGATATCTTGATTTAAAGTCTTGGCCCCATAAAAGGTGCATTTATAATCCGATTTCGCTGAAATTTGACACAGTGACTTAGTTAGGCTTTTCGACATCTATGTTGTATATGGTTCAGATCGGTTTTTTTTTTTGATATAGCTACTGAAAAGATCAAAATTTTCTTGTACACAATTGAACAAGGGCTTGTACTTATTAATATTTGGTCCAAATCGGAACATATTTCGTTATGACTGCTATGGGACATAAGGTAAGGTATGCAATTTTCACCGGATTTTGATGAACGGTGGTTTACATATATTCCCGAGGTGGTGGGTATCCAAAGTTCGGCCCGGCCGAACTTAACGCCTTTTTAATTGTTCATTTTTTTTTTGTTTGTATTTGTGACAGAAGAGTATAATAAAACCAGTCAAGAAAGGCAAAAGTTGGACTGAGCCGACTATATAATACCCTACACCTACCCTACAATTAAAAATTCCTGTAATATACAAATATATATGTATACGTGAACTATATCTATTGTATATCTGAAGCGACTTTCAAACAGATGATTTGAAAATTGTTGTTACTACAGGCATATAAGTGCAAACCGGCGATACATATATATGAAAGCTATATCTAAATCTGAAGCAATTTTTACCAAAATCAATAGCATTCATTCTTGGGCAAAGGAAGTGATATGTGCAAAATTTCGTGATGATTGGACAACAAATACGACCTACACTTTGATCACAAGAAAACATGGACTCACAGACGGAGATGGCTAAATCGAGTTAGAAAGTTATTCTGAGTCGATCGGTACACTTATCAATGGGTCTAGCTTTTCTTCTTCTAAGCGATGCAAACAAATGCACAAACAATGTTGTGTCGCAAAATGCATTGAGCAGGCGCAATAAGTTTTATTGAACTTTTGGCTTTATAAAATAATTGGGAGGTAGGCGGGACAAAAGTTTGTCTTTTGGAAAACTTATCACTGAAATACAGTCTTTAGAAAAAAATCACTTAAATATAATTCATAGAAAAATTTTTGTTGAAATGTTGTTTTTAGGAAAAATTTAAATTAAATTTTTAGGCCCGGTATAATGAAGATGTTATGCTGAGTTATACCAAGTTCCTAAAAATATTACGCAGAAATTGTGTCTCTAGAAAATATTTCATTCAAATTTGTTTAAAAAAAATTTCATTCAAATTTGTTTAAACAAATTTCATTCAAATTAGTTTAAAAAAAATTTCATTCAAATTTGTTAAAAAAAAAAATCATTAAAAATTTTAAGAAATAATATTGGGTTGCCCAAAAAGTAGTTGCGGATTTTTTAAAAGAAAGTAAATGCATTTTTAATAAAACTTAGAATGAACTTTAATCAAATATACTTTTTTTTACAGTTTTTTTCTAAAGCAAGCTAAAAGTAACCGCTGATAACTGACAGAAGAAAGAATGCAATTATAGAGTCACAAGCTGTGAAAAAATTTGTCAACGCCGACTATATAAAAAATCCGCAATTACTTTTTGGGCAACCCAATAATAATAATAATGAAATTAAGAAAAATAATTTAAAAAATTTTCTCTATGTAAAATATTATAAATATGATTTTTTTTTTGTAATTCCTCGAAATATTCGTCTGAGACCCCATAAAGTATATATATTATCTTGATCGTCGTGCCATTTTATGTCGATCCAGCCATGTCCGTCCGTCCGTCTGTCTGTCGAAAGCACTTTTAAAGGAGTAAAGCTAGCCGCTTGAAATTTTGCACAAATACTTATTATTTGTGTAGGTGGGTTGGGATAGTAAAAAGGCCATATCGGTCCACATTCTGATATAGCTGCCATATAAACCGATCTGGGATTTTCACTTCTTGAGCCGCTAGAGCGCACAATTCTTATCGGATTTGGCTGAAATTTTGCACGACGTGCTTTGTTATAACTTCCATCAACTGTGTTAAGAGTAGTTCAAATCGGTCCATAACGTGATATAGCTGCCATATAAACCGATCTGAGGTCTTGGCTTCTTGAGCCACTAAAGGACGTAATTATAATCCGATTTGGCTAAAATTTTGCATGAGGTGTTTTGTTATGACTTTCAACAACTGTGCTAAGGATAGAACAAATCGGTCCATAACCTGATATAGCTGTCATTTAAACCTATATGGGATCTTGACTTCTTGAGCTTCTAAAGGGGGCAAGTATTATCTGATTTGGCTGAAATTTTGTAAAACGGCTTCTGTTATAACCTTTAACATACGTATCGAATATGGCATGAATCGGTTTATAGCCTAATACAGCTCCCCTATAAACCGATCCCCTATTTTACTTCTTCAGCCCCTAAAGTGCGCAATTCTTACTAGATTTGGCTGAAATTTTACACAATGACTTCTACTATGGTCTGTTCCAATAACATAGGAATTCTTTTCTTTTATTGTTTGTTTGTCTAAAAAGAGATACCGTGGCAAGAGCTCGACAAATGCGATCCAAGGTTGAGAGTGGAGGAGGCCGAACTTAGCACACGTTTACTTGGTATTCATACGAATTCACTTGTGGATTCAACTTGCTTACAGAACGATCTACACTCTTTTGCCAAGTAGTGCAGTGCAAACCGAATGACCCCTAATTTGAAAAAAAAAAATAAGAAATTGTTTTTGCTTGGATCCTAGCCTATACTTTTGGATTTCCTTATTGGCTCGTACAAACTGAATTATGTTTCAGTCTTCTCTGGGTTAACATTGAGACCTCTGGGTCGAGTGCAGTCATATGCCATATGCAAGACCCTTTCGACCTTTCTGCCTAGCTCATTCGGATCCTTACTCCTTAGAAGTATTATAACATCGTCTGCGTAGCAGACGGATTAAAATCCCTCCTCAGTCAGCATCTGTAATAGATCACCCATAGGAGTGGCGATGAAATGCCCCCCCGTGACGTGCCTTGTACCACTTTCTCCCTTATATTTATGCCATGGGATACACAATTTATCCACATGTTCCTTAGCATATGATTTATCCAGTCACCAAAAAAAACCATATAATAAGTCTCTATTTTATGCACAACCTCGTGCAGGGCAGTCTCCACAGACCTACCCTTGATATAGGCATGTTGCTTGTATTTGAGCAGTTCGCTGGATGTTCTATTCTTTACCATGGTGTCCACAATACGTTCCATGGTTTTGAGTAAAAAGGACGTAAGGCTTATGGGTCTGTAGGCCTTTGGTGTCGCATAACTTGCCTTGCAGGGCTTGGATATAAAAATCACCCTTGCCACCCGATTTGCGTAGTATATGCAAGTCCTAGGAACGCTGTGAAAATATTGGTCAGATGAGGCGCCGAAAGTCTCTCTCTTTCTGTAGTAACGCCACCATATATTCTGTAATTATAAACCTTCGATCAAAGTCATTATTCCAAGATTCCAGTGTCTCCGTGAGTCCCGTCCTATCCTGTGGGAAATGGGTTTTCATCAAAAGCCTCAACATGTCCTCCGTTGTCTCTGCTCTCACTCCCATATCGTCTACCAAAAATTCAGTTTGGACATGGGTTTTTGAGAGAAACTTGCATTATGAAGGCGTCGTTAACGCTTCCAGGAGACACTTTTGCCGCTCTGGTAATCTTATTGTATTCCTTGAGCCGTGTGTAATACACATCCCAATAAACTTCTCCTTGTTTATGACGTTTTCTGTTAAAATGTTTGCGGACCTCTTTTCCAATATTGCGAATCTGCTAGGCCAAGGTTTTTCTTGGAATGATTTCCTTTTCCGAAGAGGACAGCTATCTTCGAAGGACCCCATTCGTGCAGTCATAATCCTGTTGACATTTTCGTCAATGTCTTATATGCTTGGACAATCTAAATTATCTTGCCCAAGTTTTCTTTTGAGTAGTCTTCCGAATTTTGTCCAGTTGGTTTTCAACATATTCCGGAAGCTTATCGGATTTGGCCTAAACCTTATGTAGCGATGTACAGAGAAGAGTGTTCCTTGGAGACCCTCCTATCCTGAACCTCATCGATTTAATATTCCGAACATATTGTCACATCTAATACCTCATCCCTAATCCTATTAACAATGGTAGCGGTGTTATCTATATTAAGTGCTATTAGGTCGTTTGTATTCAAGAACTCTGTCAGGGCTTGGCCCCTCTTATTGGTGTTGGTACTATTTGGTTTATCTGGACAACCTCAATCATTGGTCCTGCAGTAAATGGACATCTTGGTAGTAGGTGACGATCTCATGGTCTGCTCCCTGTTCTTTAGACTGCATTGATTTTCCTGTCACTGCACTGCCTGATGCCATCGTTTTAGCTTCTTTGCCTAGTCTAGTCTTCCGACTCTTTATAAAGTCCGTAATGGTTCCATCGCCGGGTCCCTGTTCGTTAGACTGTATTCGATTTCCATTCACTGTACTGCCTGATGTTTCAATACTAGGATCTTTGCCTATCCTATCCCTGTTAGTTAGGTTGCATTGAGACTCCTGTCGCCGCACTGCCTAATGTTTCAATATTAGGATCTTTACCTATCCCTGTATTCCGAATCTTTAAGTCGGTGATGGGTCCGTCGTCGGATCCCTGTTTCATAGGCTGTGTTCAGTCCCTTGCCATTGCACTGCCTAATATTTTAGTATCAGGATCTTTGTTTATCTTAGTCTTTCCAATATTGAGAGAGGTAGTGATTGTCTCGCTGTCAGCCCCCTGTTCATTGGGCGGTATTGAGTCACCTGCCACTGCACGGCCTCATGTCTCAAAATGAGAATTTCTACCTATCCTAGTCTTCCCAATCTTAAAAAGACAGCTTTGCTTCCGTAGTGCGCCATGCCTTTAGTCTTAGCCAAACTCGTCACGGAGACTTGATCAATGCAAACCACAAGGAGAGTTCCTTCCTCCTTCTCCTCCCTGTGGAAGGCCTCCCACTTCTCAGCGACCAAACCTTGGTTTGGCTGCCCAAGAATCCCAAAATGCGTTCCGTCGCAAATTCACTGCCCCGACCCTTAAAGACCGTCGCCTTTGTGAGCTGGGGGATATCCATTTTTCTCACAAGGTCGAGCCTTGCGCCCTCCCAGGGAGCGTTGATACCTCTGACGAGCTGTTTGACGGTATCAATATATTTCGTCGACGCAAAACGCAGCGTAAAGATGTCCCCTCTATACTCGCAACTCATAATTTGTATGGGTGGACCCTCTAAAGAGTTCCACACATGTTCGAAAATCCGATCGTTAACCAGATCCTCCACTTGGAACCGATGATTTGGAGGAATCCTACCGGATGCACAGCCGATATTGTCGTACCCTCCCCTTTACCCAAATTTTCAAAAACGCCAGATCTCGGAGAAGTGCGGTGCGATTAAAGGGATTTTTGTGTGCTCTCATATAGCACCCTAAAAATAAAAATTTGGTATCTAAATTTCGGATGGGGTACCTAGGGGGGCTGCCCCACCCTAAAACCTACCAAACATATATTTAGACCAATCACGACAATATAACACTCAAATAAAAGGTATTTAGGATGAGAAAACGTATCTGATATCTAATTGTCGGAACAAGTGCTAGGGGGATCACCCCAAGCCGCAAATCACCCCTAAATCGGACATATTTACCGACCATGGCAATATGGGACTCAAAATCTGATATCCAAATGTAGGACCACGTTTCTGGGGGTCCACCCCTTTCCCAAAACACCGCCAAACTGGACTTATTTACAGACAATGTGAATGTGGGGCTCAAATAAAAGGTATTTGAATGTAGAATACGAATCTGATATCCAAATTTGGGACCAAGTGTTTGGGGGGCCGCCTCCCCCAAAAACATCCCCCAAAGGGGAACAATTTACGACCATACCAATATGGGGCTCAAATGAAAGGTCTTTGGGAGTAAAGCACGAATTTGATATCAATATTCGGGAAAGTGTCTACGGGGCCCACAACACCACCCAAAAAGTAAGTATTTTCTGACTATTGCAAATGAGGCTCAAATAAGAGGGTTTTTTAAAGTGGAACACGAATCCGATATATATTTTCAAGGCCAACTCACTAAGTGGCCGCCCTTCCCCCAAACCGGTCATGTTTGCCGACTATGAAAGTATGGGACTCAAATTAAAGGTATGTGGGAGTATACTACGTATCTGATATCAACATTAGGGGCCAACTGTCTAGGGGACGTCCCACCACCATAACAACCCCCAAATAAGACGTATTTGATCACCAAGACAATTTTGGAATTTGAGAGTGGAAGTAAATATTCATAGTTTTTAGGGTCAATACCTCAAACCGGACATATTTGCTGACTTTTGTAATAAGGAGTTTAAACGAGATTAGAAAACGAATTTGATATCCAATTTTGAGGGCAACGGCAATATGGAGTTCAAATAAATGATATATAGATATATGAAAATAGAGCACGTTGCTGGTATATTTTCCGGGTTTAGTGTTTGGGGAACCACCCAATCCCCAAAACACCCCTAAATGGGGCATATTTACCGACCATGTCAATGTGGAGCTAAAACGAAAGGAATTGGGGGGTAGAGCAAGAATTGATATCCAAATGTGGGACCATGTATTTAGGGCATCACCCCTTCCCCAAAACACCCCAAAAGGGAAAAAATGTTTCGACCATGTCAATATGTGGCTCAAATGAAATGTATTTGAGATTAGAAAACAAATTTGATAACCTATTTTGGGGCCAAGTGTTTGGGGGACGCCTCATCCTGCAAATGGCAATATGGGGTTTAAATAAATGGTATTTGAGACAAGAGCACGATGCTGATATTTTTTTTGGGCCAAATATCTGGGGGACCACCTCTCCTCCGAAAACACCACTAAATCAGACATCATGAAAATATCGGGCTGAAATGAAGTATTTTAAGAATGGAGTACACCTTACATCCAAACTTAATTTGGTAGACCAATAAAGATCATATGGGATTCACATAAAGCCACTTATATTGGTAAACTGTTAGTCAAGCGATATACTATTTTCGTAGCTTGGTATTTCACCAAAAAGTCGTTAATTGTCGAAAATAAATATTCCAAGGAAACTTTTGTTCCATATAAAGTAAAAGAAGGCGCAGCGGAGCGGGCCCGGGTCAGCTGGTATTGAATAAGAACTTTTATGCTATTGAAGCTATATCAAGTTATAGTCCGATTCAGACCATAAATGAATGCTGAACATAGAAGTCATTGTGTAATACTTCAGTTCATTCAGATAAGAATTGCGCCTTGTAGGGGATCAAGAAACAAAATCGGGAGATAGGTTTATATGGGAGCTGTATCAAGCTTTTGATCGATTTAGACCATATTAGACATGTGTGTTGAAGGTCATGAGAGAAGCCGTTGTACAAAATTTCAGCCAAATCGGATGAGAATTGCGCCCTCTTGAGGTTCAAGAATTCAAGATCCCAGATCGGTTTATTAGCAGCTATATCAGGTTATGAACTGATTTGCGCCATACTTAACACAGTTATTGGAAGCCATAACATAACACCTCATGCAAAATTTCAGCCAAATCGGAAATTTCAGCCAATGAGAATTGCGTGCTCTACTGGCTCAAGAAATCAAGATCCGAGATCGGTTTATATGAAAGCTATAGCAGATTATGAACCGATTTGAATCATACATAGCGTAGTTGGAAGTGATACCAAAACACTACATACAAAATTTCAATAAAATCGGAGAAGAATTGCGCCCTCTAGAGGCTCAAGAAGTGAAGAACCAAGATCGGTTTATATGGCAGCTATATCAAAACATGGGCCGATTGAGCCCATTTACAAAACCAACCGACTTACACTAATAGAAAGTATTTGTGCAAAATTTTAAGAGGCTAACTTTACCCCTTCAAAAGTTAGCGTGCTTTCGACAGATAAACGAACGGACGGACATGGCTAGATCGACTTAAAACAAGTAAAAAGGCGTTAAGTTCGGCCGGGCCGAACTTTGGATACCCCCCACCTCGGGTATATATTAAAACCAACTTTCGTCAAAATCCGGTAAAAAATGAGTACCTTATAACCCATAGCAGCTATATCAAAATATATTCCGATTTAGACCAAATACTTATAAGTACAAGTCATTGTTCAATTGTGTATAACAAAATATTGGTCTATTAAGTAGCTTTATCTAAAAATAAACCGACCTGAGGTACGTACGACACGGATTTCGAAAAGCCTAACATAAGCCACTGTGTTAAATTTCAGTGAAATCGGATTATTGAGATATCGGTCTATATGGCAGCTTTATCCAAATCTGGCCATATTGACGATGGAAGTCGAAGGACTTAACCTAACTCACTGTCCCAAATTTCGGCGACATCCGACAATAAATGCGCCTTTTATGGGCCTAAAACCTGAAATCGAGAGATTGGTCTATATGGCAGCTATATCCAAAATAGGACCGATCTGCACCAAATTGATGAGGGATATCAAAGGACCTAACACAATTCACTGTCTCCAATTTCAGCAAAATCGGATAATAAATGTGGCTTTTATGGGCCTAAGACAATAAATCGGAGGATTGGTCTATATGGCAGCTATGTCCAAATCTCAACCGATCTGAGCCAAATTGACGAAGGATGTCGAAGAGCCTAACACAACTCACAGTCCCAAATTTCAGCAAAATCGGATAATAAATGTGGCTGTTTTGGACCTAAGACCTTAAATCGACAGATCGGTCTATATGGCAGCAAATCGGATAATAAATGTGGCTTTTATGGGCCTAAGACCCCAAATCGGAGGATCGGTCTATATGACAGTTACATCCAAATCTGAACCGATCTGAGCCAAATTGACGAAAGATGTCGAAAGGCCTGACACAACTCACTGTCCCAAATTTCAGCAAAATCGGATAATAAATGTGGCCTTTATGGGCCTAAGACCCTAAATCGGAGGATCGGTCTATATGGTAGCTATATCCAAATTTGGACCAATCTGGGCCAAATTGACGAAGGATGTTGAAGGGCCTAACACAACTCACTGTCCCAAATTTCATCAAAATCGGATAATAAATGTGGCTTTTATGGGCCTAAGACCTTAAATCGGCGGATCGGTCTATATGAAAAAGAATCTGTGCAAAATTTCAGCTCAATTTTGAAGACTGTTGCGTGATTTCAACAGACAGACGGACGGACATGTCTAGATCGTCTTTGATTTTTACGCTGATCAAGAATATGTATACTTTATAGGGTCGGAAATGGATATGTCGATATGTTGCAAACGGAATGACAAAATGAATATACCCCCATCCTTCGGTGGTGGGTATAATGGCATGACGATCAAGAATGTATATACTTTATGGGTCTTAGTCAAATTTCAGCCAAATCATGTGAAAAGCGAGGTTTCTACAACTCAAGAAGTCAAATTTGGGAATCGGTTTGTATGAGGCTATATCAGTTCATTGACTGATATCTGTTTAAAGGCCCATTCGGTTCATACTTGGCATGGATGTTGAAAGTCATAACTTATGTGTTTGTTCCAAATTTCAGCCAAATCGGAAAAAAATTGAGGCTTCTAAGGGCTCAAGAAATCTAATCCGGTGACCGGTTTATATTAGGGCTATATCGGTTTATACACCGATTCGGATCACACATGGCATGGATGTTGGAAATCAAAGCAGAAGTCTTTGTGCCAAATTAGATGAAATTTTTGGCTTCTAAGGGCTCAAAAAGTCAAAACTGAGGAACGGTTTATATGAATCGATATAGCCCATTTGCAATCCCAAAGGACCTACATCGATAAGAAATATCTATACGAAACTTTAAGTGAATATATTTATTCGTTCAAAAGGTATCGTTATTTATCGTTATTATCGTCACATGTCAATTTTTTGAGGTGTTAAAGAAATGTTTAGATACTGAAAAAATTTTATCCGTATGATTTTAGCAATGAAAGCGAGTCAAAGAACCAAAAATTTAAAAAAAGTTGCTATCTTCAAATCAAATTTTTTATTTACTAACAAAAATATATATCCGTTTGGTATTTTGATCTCTGATTGGTTCAATTATACTTCATAGGAGATTGTCCAATTATTATTTTTTGAAAAATTCTATTTTTATACCCACACCATAGAATGGGGGTATATTCATCTAGCCATTCCGTTTGTAACACCCCGAAATATTGATCTAAGACACCATAAAGTATATATATTCTGGGTCGTCTCGACATTCTGATTCGATCTAGCAATGTCCGTCTGTTGAAATCTCGATAGCGGTCGAACGCGTAAAGCTAGCCGCTTTATACTTTTAATTGATTTAGGTCGTTGGGGGTTGCAAATGGGCCATATCGGTTTAGATTTGCATATAGCTCCCATATAAACCGATCTCCCAAATCACATGAGTCCTACATTAAAATTTGGATTTAAATTTCGGGGGGCCTTACCCCCAAAACGCCCCAACATACATGTAACTTAATTATGGCAAAATTGGGATTAAATTCAAGATATTTGAATTCAAAGGGACAAGTTGTTTGTTTATGGCAATCTGTGTCTCAATGAACGGGATTTACAATTAGAGTGCGAACGTGACTTTGGAAGATGGAAAAGGATCCTTATTCCGTATGTATAAATGACACACATCTGAAAAGACAATATAAAGTCAAGTTCCGAACACTTTCACTTCCATATTCCTACTAAACGAACATGTAATACGGCCATAACAATATTGGGCTTAAATTAAAGGTATTTAGAAATGATGTGTGTACGGCCGCATCAGCTCCCTCAAAACTTAAACTTGAAGCCGAGATGCAACCATGAAACCTAAAAGTTTAGGTTACAAATATAAGAAAATTTTTGTTTGTGTATCGTATGAGAAGGCGCAGCGGAGCGTTGTTGGATGTGAAAGTGCTGTTTTAAAAACCAAAAGTTAAAAAAGTCGCATATATTGCGATATAAGAAAAGATTTGCTCTGCTATTAGAGCGATATCAAGATATGGTCCGGTTTGGACCACAATTAAATTATAAAGGGTGATTTTTTTGAGGTTAGGATTTTCATGCATTAGTATTTGACAGATCACGTGGGATTTCAGACATGGTGTCAAAGAGAAAGATGCTCAGTATGCTTTGACATTTCATCATGAATAGACTTACTAACGAGCAACGCTTGCAAATCATTGAATTTTATTACCAAAATCAGTGTTCGGTTCGAAATGTGTTCAAATTTTGACAAATTTTGTTCAGCGATGAGGCTCATTTCTGGTTGAATGGCTACGTAAATAAGCAAAATTGCCGCATTTGGAGTGAAGAGCAACCAGAAGCCGTTCAAGAACTGCCCATGCATCCCGAAAAATGCACTGTTTGGTGTGGTCAATAATATAAATGCTTTATGGGGTCTCAGACGAATATTTCGAGTAGTTACAAACAGAATGACGAAATTAGTATACCCCCATCCTATGGTGGAGGGTATAACATGTTTCTGTTCGATAAGTTTAAAATTAATTCGTGTCAAATTCCATAAAGGTCGTCCTTCGTGGAAGAGTTCTTGGTGATTATATTCCTGGGAATTGGTTGTCAAATGACTACTTTATTGCAATTTTGGTCCAAATCCGAAGCACATATATGGGAGCTATATTTTTATCCTAGCCGATTTCTTCTTTTTTCAATAAAGCTCTTCTTTTGGATCTAAAAGTCATCTGTGATAAGTTTGAAGATGATCGGAACGGAAATTGACATGGATGGACAGACAGACAGTAATTTTGAGTCCATCGGTATATTTATCAATGGGACCAACTCTTCCATTAGGTTATAAATATAAATGTTCCACAGTAGTAAACCCAGTAGGTTCCTGGAAAGGCAGTAACAGCCTTTTCAACAAACCTCGTGCTATATAAGCTCCTCGATAGCATAAATATGTTTTCCTGTTAAGGTTTCAAAGATTTAGATACTTAACTCATTAACGCCATTGTCCGATTATGATGAAATTTCATATATTCGTTATTTAAAGCATTGTTAATGACATTGACATTGTTAATGACATCGCACCTGCTGCCAAAAGTAATAGGCTTATTACGATTGAATTATTTTTTCATATACAACCCATTAAATGCAACAAAACACTAAAAAGATTTCCAGAAATCTCACTCCTAAGAAATTTGAGACAATTTTTTGTTTAATTTTTTTGGATATCAAAAATTGCCGACTTTCGACAAGCAATTTTCCCCAAGAGATGACCTTATGCGACGGAAAAAAAATTTTCTTACCAAGTTTCATTCGTCTACTTTACGCCAGTATTAGGATATCTCGTTCCTAACTCGAGCTAGAGTTTTCGTAGACAGCTCTATTTTTTGATATTTTTCTACCCATTTGTTTTAAAAGGGTTAAGGTTATCCCGTACCAGAGTTTCGCGGGTTCGAGGCCTGTCCCATGATCCCATGTATATGTTCGTCAGATTTTGGGTAATTTGTTGTCATTTGTCAACCGTAGTTATAACATTTTGAACATATATGCTTTGCTCGAAATTTGATACAGGAATTTTAATAATCTATCTGGATACATCCGCCGAGGTCCATCAAAATTGGTTCAGAATTAGATGTAGCTCCCCCTTTGTATTTATAGGGTAGGTGTAGGGTATTATAAAGTCGGCACCTCCCAACTTTTGGGAGGTGCCTCCTTTCCTTACTGGTCTTAATGTATTGTTTAATTTATTACTTTGACATTAGCAACCGTAGTAATTTAAAGCAAAACTACCAAAAGAAATAATAATCGCAACAAAACCAACTATAAGTGATATTAGAAAGACATAAAAGTTAACTGCATGTTGCTATAAAATTGCATGGAGGCATTTATTAGAACACGCAAATGGCAACAAACAGTACCATGCAAAATTATTGGGATGATTGGATCAGAAATTCCGAAGGTATTGTCCATTTTTATGTAATTAGATATGTTTAGTTGCTGACTCACTTAGGCATCGTATTCCGTGCCCGTGTCGGTGACCATGTCTGCGTAATTGTCCTCGTCCTTCCACTTGCCGTGCTCTTTGTATCCCTACACTTCAAATCACATCCACCCACTGCACTCCATGTCATTGGTGCAGAATGAGTTGATATCGCCGTCGAAAGGCAGGTGATCGAGCTGCAGCGTTCAATCGTACATGGGTTCTAGATAGGATGTTTCAGACTCGTGCCTTTTGTTAACCGAATTCGACCACCTGTACATTCTTTCACCTCTCACTTTTTGCACCTTAAACTCTGATTTTAGAGGTGTGTGTGGGATCTACACCCGAGCGAAAGCCACAACCACAATGAATTTCCACCATTTGTTTCGGTTGGTCCTTAATGCTAATGCATCTGATATGATGCTTTAGTAACTGCTTGATGTATTGGTTGTCCAAAAAGTAATTGCGGATTTTTTAAAAGAAAGTAAATGCATTTTTAATAAAGCTTAGAATGAACTTTAATCGAATATACTCTTTTTACACTTTTTTTCTAAAGCAACCTAAAAGTAACAGCTGATAACTGACAACTGACGAAGGATGGAGGTATATTCATTTTGTCATTCCGTTTACAATACATCGAAATATCCATATCCGACCCTATAAAGTATATAATATACTCTATCGTAAATAGATTCCTTTGTTTTGTCCATAAGCAGGATAAGTTCGAAGATGGGCTATATCGGACTACATCTTCATATAGGCCCCATATTCAAAGTTTTTGAACCTTAAAAGGCGCATTTATTATCCGATGTCACCAAAATTTGATTCGATTTAGCTTTGTCCGTATGTCTGTCCATGTATTTTTGTGATCAAGGTACAGGTCGCATTTGTTGTCCGAATGTCATCAAATTGCGCAAAAGTCTCTTTTTTGGTCCAGGGACAAACGATATTGAATTTGAATAAAATCGGATAAGATATACATATATAGCTCCCATATATATCTCTCATCCGATATGGCCTTTAAGGCTGTATAAAAATTTTGATCCGATCTTTACCCAATTTTGCATAACATGTTTTATTTGACGTCCCAATACATGTGCGGTTGCATAAAAATCAATACATGTCATTTATCCCATATGGCCTTAATAGGCTGTAGTAGCCGCAATTTTGGTACGATCTTAACAAAATTGAGCCAATACATGTGCAAAATTCGTTAAAATTGAATCAAATTTAGATATAGCTCCCATATATATCCCATATAAAGGGTGATTTTTTTGAGGTTAGGATTTTCATGCATTAGTATTTGACAGATCACGTGGGATTTCAGACATGGTGTCAAAGAGAAAGATGCTCAGTATGCTTTGACATTTCATCATGAATAGACTTACTAACGAGCAACGCTTGCAAATCATTGAATTTTATTACCAAAATCAGTGTTCGGTTCGAAATGTGTTCAAATTTTGACAAATTTTGTTCAGCGATGAGGCTCATTTCTGGTTGAATGGCTACGTAAATAAGCAAAATTGCCGCATTTGGAGTGAAGAGCAACCAGAAGCCGTTCAAGAACTGCCCATGCATCCCGAAAAATGCACTGTTTGGTGTGGTTTGTACGCTGGTGGAATCATTGGACCGTATTTTTTCAAAGATGCTGTTGGACGCAACGTTACGGTGAATGAACACATTTGGAACCGAACACTGATTTTGGTAATAAAATTCAATGATTTGCAAGCGTTGCTCGTTAGTAAGTCTATTCATGATGAAATGTCAAAGCATACTGAGCATCTTTCTCTTTGACACCATGTCTGAAATCCCACGTGATCTGTCAAATACTAATGCATGAAAATCCTAACCTCAAAAAAATCACCCTTTATATGTCCCAAAAAGGCTGTAGTAGCCACAATTATCGTAAGAAAATCTTTCAAGGTTCTATTCCACATTTCAATAGGTATGCCATATTAAAGTCAGACTTGATTTCGACATAGGTGCTATGTATTAAAAGTAGTACGCAGACTCGGTGGTGTAGGAAATTATATTGGCGGCCCCGTCCGACTTTCGCCTTTCCTTACTGGTTATACCCTACACCACCACTGTGGTACAGGGTATTATAGGTTTGTGCATTTGTTTGTAACGCTAAGAAGGACAAGAGTTAGACCCATTGATAAGTATCGCCCGATTTTCACCTCAATGGCCACAGAAGCTAAAATTTTCAACAGATCTGCGCAAAATTTGGCACGGATTTTTGTTACTGATCTTAAAATATCTGCAAGGTTTCAGAAAATCGGTACAGATTTAAAAAAGGTCCCATATATATGTATCGCCCGATTTCCATTTAAATTACCGTAGTAACAAAAAATTTATACCTATCTGCATAAAATTTGGTACGCATTGTTTTGTTACGCATCTAAACATATATGCAAAATTTCATTAGATTCGACATTATAATCGGCTAAGATTTAAATATATAGCTCCTTTATATATTTCACCTTATTTAAAGAAATAAAATTTTCAACCAATCTACACAAAATTTGGCACCCACTGTTTTGTTGGTAATCCTAACACATCTGCAAGATTATTTCACCAAAATCGTTTCCGATTTGGATATAGCACCAGTGCAGATTTAGATA